>NW_020629041.1:694659-707620 GCF_003573695.1 Papaver somniferum
AATTTTCTACTTAGAGCAGTTTCGAGTGTATATTCGAAAAATACACACTCGAAAAGACTCGAACGCTATAATTTAGATCAAGAGGTGTCTATTTTGATTGGAAACATGCTAATGATCAGGACATGTTGGTCTATAGACCCACATGATCTTGATATTTTAGCCAAATTTTGAAGTCTAGGCCACATAAACAAGATTTTTCTACTTAGAGCAGTTTCGACTGTACATTCGAAAAATACACACTCGAAAAGACTCGAACGCTATAATTTAGCTCAAGAGGTGTCTATTTTGATTGAAAACCTGCTAATTATCAGGACATGTTGGTTTATAGACCCACATGATCTTGATATTTTAGCCAAGTTTTGAAGCCTAGGCCTCATAAACACGAATTTTCTACGTAGAGCAGTTTCGAGTGTACATTCGAATAATACAAACTCGAAAAGACTCGAACGCTATAATTTAGATCAACAGGTTTCTATTTTTATTGGAAACATGCTAATGATCAGGACATGTTGGTCTATAGACCCAGATGATCGTGACATTTTAGCAAAATTTTCAAATCTATGCCTCATAAACAAGATTTGTCTACTTGGAGCAGTTTCGAGTGTACATTTTAAAAATACACACTTGAAAAGACTCGAACGCTATAATTTAGCTCAAGAGGTATCTATTTTGATTGAAAACATGCTATTGATCAAGACATGTGGGTCTATAGAACCACATGATCTTGATATGTTAGCCAAGTTTTGAAGGCTAGGCCTCATAAACACGAATTTTCTACTTAGAGCAGTTTCGAGTGTACATTCATATAATACACACTCGAAAAGACTCGAACTCTATAATTTAGATCAACCGGCATCTATTTTTATTGGAAACATGCTAATTATCAGGACATGTTGGTATATAGATCCAGATGATCTTGATATTTTAGCTAAATTTTGAAATCTAGGCCTCATAAACAAGATTTGTCTACTTAGAGCAGTTTCGAGTGTACATTCGAAAAATACACACTCGAAAAGACTCGAACGTTATAATTTAGCTCAAGAGATGTCTATTTTTTTTTTGAAAACATGCTAATTATCAGGACATATTGGTCTATAGACCCACACGATCTTGATATTTTAGCCAAGTTTTGAAGCCTATGCCTCATAAACACGAATTTTCTACTTAGAGCAGTTTCGAGTGTACATTCGTAAAATACACACTCGGAAAGACTCGAACGCTATAATTTAGTTCAAGAGGTGTCTATTTTGATTGGAAACATGCTAATGATCAGGACATGGTGGTCTATAGAGCCAAACGATCTTGATATTTTAGCCAAATTTTGAAGTCTAGGCCACATAAACAAGATTTTTCTACTTAGAGCAATTTCGACTGTACATTCGAAAAAAACACACTCGAAAAGACTCGAACGCTATAATTTAGCTCAAGAGGTGTCTATTTTGATTGTAAATATGCTAATTATCAGGACATGTTGGTCTATAGACCCACATGATCTTGATATTTTAGCCAAATTTTAAAGTCTAGGCCACATAAACAAGATTTTTCTACTTAGAGCAGTTTCGACTGTACATTCGAAAAATACACACTCGAAAAGGCTCGAACGTTATAATTTAGCTCAAGAGATGTCTATTTTTATTGAAAACATGCTAATTATCATGACATGTTGGTCTATATATCCACATGATCTTGATATTTTATCCAAGTTTTGAATCCTAGGCCACATAAACAAGATTTGTCTACTTAGAGCAGTTTGGAGAGTACGTTCGAAAAATACACACTCGAAAAGACTCGAACGTTATAATTTAGTTCAAGAGGTGTCTATTTTGATTGGAAACATGCTAATGATCAGGACATGGTGGTCTATAGATCCAAATGATCTTGATATTTTAGCCAAATTTTGAAGTCTAGGCCACATAAACAAGATTTTTCTACTTAGAGCAATTTCGACTGTACATTCGAAAAATACACACTCGAAAAGACTCGAACGCTATAATTTAGCTCAAGAGGTGTCTATTTTGATTGAAAATATGCTAATTATCAGGACATGTTGGTCTATATACCCACATGATCTTGATATGTTAGCCAAGTTTTGAAGGCTAGGCCTCATAAACACGAATTTTCTACTTAGAGAAGTTTCAAGTGTACATTCATATAATACACACTCGAAAAGACTCGAACGGTATAATTTAGATCAACCGGCGTCTATTTTTATTGGAAACATGCTAATGATCTGGACATGTTGGTCTATAGATCCAGATGATCTTGATATTTTAGCTAAATTTTAAAATCTAGGCCTCATAAACAAGATTTGTCTACTTAGAGCAGTTTCGAGTGTACATTCGAAAAATACACACTCGAAAAGACTCGAACGTTATAATTTAGCTCAAGAGATGTCTATTTTTTTTTGAAAACATGCTAATTATAGGGACATATTGGTCTATAGACCCACATGATCTTGATATTTTAGCCAAGTTTTGAAGCCTATGCCTCATAAACACGAATTTTCTACTTAGAGCAGTTTCGAGTGTACATTAGTAAAATACACACTCGAAAAGACTCGAACGTTATAATTTAGTTCAAGAGGTGTCTATTTTGATTGGAAACATGCTAATGATCAGGACATGGTGGTCTATAGAGCCAAATGATCTTGATATTTTAGCCAAATTTTGAAGTCTAGGCCACATAAACAAGATTTTTCTACTTAGAGCAATTTCGACTGTACATTCGAAAAATACACACTCGAAAAGACTCGAACGCTATAATTTAGCTCAAGAGGTGTCTATTTTGATTGAAAATATGTTAATTATCAGGACATGTTGGTCTATAGACCCACATGATCTTGATATTTTATCCAAGTTTTGAAGCCTAGGCCTCATAAACACGAATTTTCTAGTTAGAGCAGTTTCGAGTGTACATTCGAATAATACACACTCGAAAAGACTCGAACGCTATAATTTAGCTCAATAGGTTTCTATTTTTATTGGAAACATGCTAATGATCAGGACATGTTGGTCTATAGACCCAGATGATCTTGATATTTTAGCAAAATTTTGAAATCTAGGCCTCATAAACAAGATTTGTCTATTTAGAGCAGTTTCGAATGTACATTCGAAAAATACACACTCGAAAAGACTCGAACGCTATAATTTAGCTCAAGAGGTGTCTATTTTGATTGAAAACATGCTATTGATCAGGACATGTTGGTCTATAGACCCACATGATCTTGATATGTTAGCCAAGTTTTGAAGGCTAGGCCTCATAAACACGAATTTTCTACTTAGAGCAGTTTCGAGTGTACATTCATATAATACACACTCGAAAAGACTCGAACGCTATAATTTAGCTCAACCGGTGTTTATTTTTATTGGAAACATGCTAATGATCAGGACATGTTGGTCTATAGACCCAGATGATCTTGATATTTTAGCTAAATTTTGAAGTCTAGGCCTAATAAACAAGATTTGTCTACTTAGAGCAGTTTCGAGTGTACATTTGAAAAATACACACTCGAAAAGACTCGAACGCTATAATTTAGCTCAAGAGGTGTCTATTTTGATTGAAAAAATGCTAATTATCAGGACATGATGGTCTATAGACCCACATGATCTTGATATTTTAGCCAAGTTTTGAAGCCTATGCCTCATAAACACGAATTTTTTACTTAGAGCAGTTTCGAGTGTACATTCGTAAAATACACACTCGGAAAGACTCAAACGCTATAATTTAGTTCAAGAGGTGTCTATTTTGATTGGAAACATGCTAATGATCAGGACATGTTGGTCTATAGACCCAGAAGATCTTGATATTTTAGCAAAATTTTGAAATCTAGGCCTCATAAACAAGATTTGTCTACTTAGAGCAGTTTCGAGAGTACATTCGAAAAATACACACTCGAAAAGGCTCGAACGTTATAATTTAGCTCAAGAGATGTCTATTTTGATTGAAAACATGCTAATTATCATGACATGTTGGTCTATATATCCACATGATCTTGATATTTTATCCAAGTTTTGAATCCTAGGCCACATAAACAAGATTTGTCTACTTAGAGCAGTTTCGAGAGTACGTTCGAAAAATACACACTCGAACGTTATAATTTAGTTCAAGAGGTGTCTATTTTGATTGGAAACATGCTAATGATCAGGACATGGTGGTCTATAGATCCAAATGATCTTGATATTTTAGCCAAATTTTGAAGTCTAGGCCACATAAACAAGATTTTTCTACTTAGAGCAATTTCGACTGTACATTCGAAAAATACACACTCGAAAAAACTCGAACGCTATAATTTAGCTCAAGAGGTGTCTATTTTGATTGAAAATATGCTAATTATCAGGACATGTTGGTCTATAGACCCACATGATCTTGATATGTTATCCAAGTTTTGAAGGCTAGGCCTCATAAACACGAATTTTCTACTTAGAGCAGTTTCGAGTGTATATTCATATAATACACACTCGAAAAGACTCGAACACTATTTTAGCTCAACCGGTTTCTATTTTTATTGGAAACATGCTAATGATCAGGACATGTTGGTCTATAGACCCAGATGATCTTGATATTTTAGCTAAATTTTGAAGTCTAGGCCTAATAAACAAGATTTGTCTGCTTAGAGCAGTTTCGAGTGTATATTTGAAAAATACACACTCGAAAAGACTCGAACGTTATAATTTAGCTCAAGAGGTGTCTATTTTGATTGAAAACATGCTAATTATCAGGACATGTTGGTCTATAGACCCACCTTATCTTGATATTTTAGCAAAGTTTTGAAGCCTAGGCCTCATAAACACGAATTTTCTACTTAGAGCAGTTTCGAGTGTACATTCGAAAAATACACACTCGAAAAGACTCGAACGCTATAATTTAGCTCAAGAGGTGTCTATTTTGATTGGAAACATGCTCATTATCAGGACATGTTGGTCTATAGACCCACATGATCTTGATATTTTAGCCAGGTTTTGAAGCCTAGGCCTCATAAACACGAATTTTCTACTTAGAGCAGTTTCGAGTGTACATTCGAATAATACACACTCGAAAAGACTCGAACGCTATAATTTAGCTCAACAGGTTTCTATTTTGATTGGAAACATGCTAATGATCAGGACATGTTGGTCTATAGACCCACATGATCTTGATATTTTAGCCAAATATTGAAGTTTAGGCCACATAAACAAGATTTTTTTACTTAGAGCAGTTTCGAGTGTACATTCGAAAAATACACACTCGAAAAACCTCGAACGCTATAATTTAGCTCAAGAGGTGTCTATTTTGATTGAAAATATGTTAATTATCAGGACATGTTGGTCTATAGACCCACATGATCTTGATATTTTATCCAAGTTTTGAAGCCTAGGCCTCATAAACACGAATTTTCTAGTTAGAGCAGTTTCGAGTGTACATTCGAATAATACACACTCGAAAAGACTCGAACGCTATAATTTAGCTCAACAGGTTTCTATTTTGATTGGAAACATGCTAATGATCAGGACATGTTGGTCTATAGACCCACATGATCTTGATATTTTAGCCAAATATTGAAGTTTAGGCCACATAAACAAGATTTTTTTACTTAGAGCAGTTTCGAGTGTACATTCGAAAAATACACACTCGAAAAACCTCGAACGCTATAATTTAGCTCAAGAGGTGTCTATTTTGATTGAAAACATGCTAATTATCAGGACATGTTGGTCTATAGACCCACCTTATCTTGATATTTTAGCAAAGTTTTGAAGCCTAGGCCTCATAAACACGAATTTTCTACTTAGAGCATTTTCAAGTGTACATTCGAATAATACATACTCGAAAAGACTCGAACGCTATAATTTAGCTCAACGGGTTTCTATTTTTATTGGAAACATGCTAATGATCAGGATATGTTGGTGTATAGACCCAGATGATCTTGATATTTTAGCAAAATTTTGAAATCTAGGCCTCATAAACAAGATTTGTCTACTTAGAGCAGTTTCGAGTGTACATTCAAAAAATACACACCCGAAAAGACTCGAACGCTATAATTTAGCTCAATAGGTGTCTATTTGGAATGGAAACATGCTAATGATCAGGATATGTTGGTCTATAGACCCACATGATCTTGATATTTTAGCCAAATTTTGAAGTCTAGGCCACATAAACAAGATTTTTCTACTTAGAGCAGTTTCGAGTGTACATTCGAAAAATACACACTCGAAAAGACTCGAACGCTATAATTTAGCTCAAGAGGTGTCTATTTTGATTGAAAAAATGTTAATTATGAGGACATGTTGGTCTATAGACCCACATGATCTTGATATTTTAGCCAAGTTTTGAAGCCTAGGCCTCATAAACACGAATTTTCTACTTAGAGCATTTTCGAGTGTACATTCGAATAATACACACTCGAAAAGACTCGAACGCTATAATTTAGCTCAACAGGTTTCTATTTTTATTAAAAACATGCTAATGATCAGGACATGTTGGTCTATAGACCCAGATGATCTTGATATTTTAGCAAAATTTTGAAATGTAGGCCTCATAAACAAGATTTGTCTACTTAGAGCAGTTTCGAGAGTACATTCGAAAAATACACACTCGAAAAGACTCGAACGCTATAATTTAGCTCAACGGGTTTCTATTTTTATTGGAAACATGCTAATGATCAGGATATGTTGGTGTATAGACCCAGATGATCTTGATATTTTAGCAAAATTTTGAAATCTAGGCCTCATAAACAAGATTTGTCTACTTAGAGCAGTTTCGAGTGTACATTCAAAAAATACACACCCGAAAAGACTCGAACGTTATAATTTAGCTCAATAGGTGTCTATTTGGAATGGAAACATGCTAATGATCAGGATATGTTGGTCTATAGACCCACATGATCTTGATATTTTAGCCAAATTTTGAAGTCTAGGCCACATAAACAAGATTTTTCTACTTAGAGCAGTTTCGAGTGTACATTCGAAAAATACACACTCGAAAAGACTCGAACGCTATAATTTAGCTCAAGAGGTGTCTATTTTGATTGAAAAAATGCTAATTATGAGGACATGTTGGTCTATAGACCCACATGATCTTGATATTTTAGCCAAGTTTTGAAGCCTGGGCCTCATAAACACGAATTTTCTACTTAGAGCATTTTCGAGTGTACATTCGAATAATACACACTCGAAAAGACTCGAACGCTATAATTTAGCTCAACAGGTTTCTATTTTTATTAGAAACATGCTAATGATCAGGACATGTTGGTCTATAGACCAGATGATCTTGATATTTTAGCAAAATTTTGAAATGTAGGCCTCATAAACAAGATTTGTCTACTTAGAGCAGTTTCGAGAGTACATTCGAAAAATACACACTCGAAAAGACTCGAACGCTATAATTTAGCTCAAGAGGTGTCTATTTTGAGTTAAAACATGCTATTGATCAGGACATGTTGGTCTATAGACCCACATGATCTTGATATTTCATCCAAATTTTGAAGTCTAGGCCTTATAAACAAGATTTTTCTACTTAGAGCAGTTTCGAGTGTACATTCGAAAAATACACACTCGAAAAGACTTGAACGCTATAATTTAGCTCAAGAGCTGACTATTTTGATTGAAAACATGCTAATTATCAGGACAAGTTGGTCTATAGACCCACATGATCTTGATATTTTAGCCAAATTTTGAAGTCTAGGCCACATAAACAAGATTTTTCTACTTAGAGCAATTTCGACTGTACATTCGAAAAATACACACTCGAAAAAACTCGAACGCTATAATTTAGCTCAAGAGGTGTCTATTTTGATTGAAAATATGCTAATTATCAGGACATGTTGGTCTAAAGACCCACATGATCTTGATATGTTATCCAAGTTTTGAAGGCTAGGCCTCATAAACACGAATTTTCTACTTAGAGCAGTTTCGAGTGTATATTCATATAATACACACTCGAAAAGACTCGAACACTATTTTAGCTCAACCGGTTTCTATTTTTATTGGAAACATGCTAATGATCAGGACATGTTGGTCTATAGACCCAGATGATCTTGATATTTTAGCTAAATTTTGAAGTCTAGGCCTAATAAACAAGATTTGTCTGCTTAGAGCAGTTTCGAGTGTATATTTGAAAAATACACACTCGAAAAGACTCGAACGTTATAATTTAGCTCAAGAGATATCTATTTTGATTGAAAACATGCTAATTATCAGGATATGTTGGTCTATATGCCTACATGATCTTGATATTTTAGCCAAATTTTGAATCCTAGGCCTCATAAACACGAATTTTCTACTTAGAGCAGTTTCGAGTGTACATTCGAAAAATACACACTCGAAAAGACTCGAACGCTATAATTTAGCTCAAGAGGTGTCTATTTTGATTGGAAACATGCTCATTATCAGGACATGTTGGTCTATAGACCCACATGATCTTGATATTTTAGCCAGGTTTTGAAGCCTAGGCCTCATAAACACGAATTTTCTACTTAGAGCAGTTTCGAGTGTACATTCGAATAATACACACTCGAAAAGACTCGAACGCTATAATTTAGCTCAACAGGTTTCTATTTTGATTGGAAACATGCTAATGATCAGGACATGTTGGTCTATAGACCCACATGATCTTGATATTTTAGCCAAATATTGAAGTTTAGGCCACATAAACAAGATTTTTTTACTTAGAGCAGTTTCGAGTGTACATTCGAAAAATACACACTCGAAAAACCTCGAACGCTATAATTTAGCTCAAGAGGTGTCTATTTTGATTGAAAATATGTTAATTATCAGGACATGTTGGTCTATAGACCCACATGATCTTGATATTTTATCCAAGTTTTGAAGCCTAGGCCTCATAAACACGAATTTTCTAGTTAGAGCAGTTTCGAGTGTACATTCGAATAATACACACTCGAAAAGACTCGAACGCTATAATTTAGCTCAATAGGTTTCTATTTTTATTGGAAACATGCTAATGATCAGGACATGTTGGTCTATAGACCCAGATGATCTTGATATTTTAGCAAAATTTTGAAATCTAGGCCTCATAAACAAGATTTGTCTATTTAGAGCAGTTTCGAGTGTACATTCGAAAAATACACACTCGAAAAGACTCGAACGCTATAATTTAGCTCAAGAGGTGTCTATTTTGATTGAAAACATGCTAATTATCAGGACATGTTGGTCTATAGACCCACATGATCTTCATATTTTATCCAAATTTTGAAGCCTAGGCCTCATAAACACGAATATTCTACTTAGAGCAGTTTCGAGTGTACATTCGAAAAATACACACTCGAAAAGACTAGAACGCTATAATTTAGCTCAAGAGGTGTCTATTTTGATTGGAAACATGCTAATGATCAGGACATGTTGGTCTATAGACCCACATGATCTTGATATTTTAGCCAAATTTTGAAGTCTAGGCCACATAAACAAGATTTTTCTACTTAGAGCAGTTTCGAGTGTACATTCGAAAAATACACACTCGAAAAGACTCGAACGCTATAATTTAGCTCAAGAGGTGTCTATTTTGATTGAAAACATGCTAATTATCAGGACATGTTGGTCTATAGACCCACATGATCTTGATATTTTAGCCAAGTTTTGAATCCTAGGCCTCATACACACGAATTTTCTACTTAGAGCAGTTTCGAGTGTACATTCGAAAAATACACACTCGAAAAGACTAGAACGCTATAATTTAGCTCAAGAGGTGTCTATTTTGATTGGAAACATGCTAATGATCAGGACACGTTGGTCTATAGACCCACATGATCTTGATATTTTAGCCAAATTTTGAAGTCTAGGCCACATAAACAAGATTTTTCTACTTAGAGCAGTTTCGAGTGTACATTCGAAAAATACACACTCGAAAAGACTCGAACGCTATAATTTAGCTCAAGAGGTGTCTATTTTGATTGAAAACATGCTAATTATCAGGACATGTTGGTCTATAGATCCACATGATCTTGATATTTTAGCCAAGTTTTGAAGTCTAGGCCACATAAACAAGATTTTTCTACTTAGAGCAGTTTCAAGTGTACATTCAAAAAATACACACTCGAAAAGACTCGAACGCTATAATTTAGCTCCAGAGATGCCAATTTTGATTGAAAACATGCTATTGATCAGGACATGTTGGTCTATAGACCCACATGATCTTGATATTTTAGCCAAATTTTGAAGTCTAGGCCACATAAACAAGATTTTTCTACTTAGAGCAGTTTCAAGTGTACATTCAAAAAATACACACTCGAAAAGACTCGAACGCTATAATTTAGCTCAAGAGATGTCTATTTTGATTGAAAACATGCTACTGATCAGGACATTTTTGTCTATAGACCCACATGATCTTGATATTTTAGCCAAATTTTGAAGTCTAGGCCACATAAACAAGATTTTTCTACTTAGAGCAGTTTCGAGTGTACATTCGAAAAATACACACTCGAAAAGACTCGAACGCTATAATTTAGCTCAAGAGGTGTCTATTTTGATTGAAAACATGCTAATTATCAGGACATGTTGGTATATAGACCCACATGATCTTGATATTTTATCCAAGTTTTGAAGCCTAGGCCTCATTAACACTGATTTTCTACTTAGAGCAGTTTCGAGTGTACATTCGAATAATACACACTCGAAAAGACTCGAACGCTATAATTTAGCTCAAGAGGTGTCTATTTTGATTGGAAACATGCTAATGATCAGGACATGTTGGTCTATAGACCCACATAATCTTGATATTTTAGCCAAATTTTGAAGTCTAGGCCACATAAACAAGATTTTTCTACTTAGAGCAGTTTCGAGTGTACATTCGAAAAATACACACTCGAAAAGACTCGAACGCTATAATTTAGCTCAAGAGGTGTCTATTTTGATTGAAAACATGCTAATTATTAGGACATGTTGGTCTATAGACCCACATGATCTTGATATTTTATCCAAGTTTTGAAGCCTAGGCCTCATAAACAAGATTTTTCTACTTAGAGCAGTTTCGAGTGTATATTCGAAAAGTACACACTCGAAAAGACTCGAACACTATAATTTAGCTCAAGAGGTGTCTATTTTGATTGGAAACATGTTATTGATCAGGACATGTTGGTCTATAGACCCACATGATCTTGATATTTTAGCCAAATTTTGAAGTCTAGGCCACATAAACAAGATTTTTCTACTTAGAGCAGTTTCGAGTGTACATTCGAAAAATACACACTCGAAAAGACTCGAACGCTATAATTTAGCTCAAGAGGTGTCTATTTTGATTGAAAACATGCTGATGATCAGGACATGTTGGTCTATAGACCCACATGATCTTGATATTTTAGCCAAATTTTGAAGTCTAGGCCACATAAACAAGATTTTTCTACTTAGAGCTGTTTCGAGTGTACATTCGAAAAATACACACTCGAAAAGACTAGAACGCTATAATTTAGCTCAAGAGGTGTCTATTTTGATTGAAATCATGCTAATTATCAGGACATGTTGGTCTATAGATCCACATGATCTTGATATTTTAGCCAAATTTTGAAGTCTAGGCCACATAAACAAGATTTTTCTACTTAGAGCAGTTTCGAGTGTACATTCGAAAAATACACACTCGAAAAGACTCGAACGCTATAATTTAGCTCAAGAGGTGTCTATTTTGATTGAAAACATGCTATTGATCAGGACATGTTGGTCTATAGACCCACATGATCTAGATATTTTAGCCAAATTTTGAAGTCTAGGCCACATAAACAAGATGTTTCTACTTAGAGCAGTTTCAAGTGTACATTCAAAAAATACACACTCGAAAAGACTCGAACGCTATAATTTAGCTCCAGAGGTGTCTATTTTGATTGAAAACATGCTATTGATAAGGACATGTTGGTCTATAGACCCACATGATCTTGATATTTTAGCCAAATTTTGAAGTCTAGGCCACATAAACAAGATTTTTCTACTTAGAGCAGTTTCGAGTGTACATTCGAAAAATACACACTCGAAAAGACTCGAACGTATAATTTAGCTCAAGAGGTGTCTATTTTGATTGAAAACATGCTAATTATCAGGACATGTTGGTCTATAGACCCACATGATCTTGATATTTTAGCCAAGTTTTGAAGCCTATGCCTCATAAACACGAATTTTCTACTTAGAGCAGTTTCGAGTGTACATTCGAATAATACACACTCGAAAAGACTCGAACGCTATAATTTAGCTCAACAGGTTTCTATTTTGATTGGAAACATGCTAATGATCAGGACATGTTGGTCTATAGACCCACATGATCTTGATATTTTAGCCAAATATTGAAGTTTAGGCCACATAAACAAGATTTTTTTACTTAGAGCAGTTTCGAGTGTACATTCGAAAAATACACACTCGAAAAACCTCGAACGCTATAATTTAGCTCAAGAGGTGTCTATTTTGATTGAAAACATGCTAATTATCAGGACATGTTGGTCTATAGACCCACCTTATCTTGATATTTTAGCAAAGTTTTGAAGCCTAGGCCTCATAAACACGAATTTTCTACTTAGAGCATTTTCAAGTGTACATTCGAATAATACATACTCGAAAAGACTCGAACGCTATAATTTAGCTCAACGGGTTTCTATTTTTATTAGAAACATGCTAATGATCAGGATATGTTGGTGTATAGACCCAGATGATCTTGATATTTTAGCAAAATTTTGAAATCTAGGCCTCATAAACAAGATTTGTCTACTTAGAGCAGTTTCGAGTGTACATTCAAAAAATACACACCCGAAAAGACTCGAACGCTATAATTTAGCTCAATAGGTGTCTATTTGGAATGGAAACATGCTAATGATCAGGATATGTTGGTCTATAGACCCACATGATCTTGATATTTTAGCCAAATTTTGAAGTCTAGGCCACATAAACAAGATTTTTCTACTTAGAGCAGTTTCGAGTGTACATTCGAAAAATACACACTCGAAAAGACTCGAACGCTATAATTTAGCTCAAGAGGTGTCTATTTTGATTGAAAAAATGCT
>NW_020629041.1:708258-813040 GCF_003573695.1 Papaver somniferum
GCTATAATTTAGCTCAACAGGTTTCTATTTTGATTGGAAACATGCTAATGATCAGGACATGTTGGTCTATAGACCCACATGATCTTGATATTTTAGCCAAATTTTGAAGTTTAGGCCACATAAACAAGATTTTTTTACTTAGAGCAGTTTCGAGTGTACATTCGAAAAATACACACTCGAAAAACCTCGAACGCTATAATTTAGCTCAAGAGGTGTCTATTTTGATTGAAAACATGCTAATTATCAGGACATGTTGGTCTATAGACCCACCTTATCTTGATATTTTAGCAAAGTTTTGAAGCCTAGGCCTCATAAACACGAATTTTCTACTTAGAGCATTTTCAAGTGTACATTCGAATAATACACACTCGAAAAGACTCGAACGCTATAATTTAGCTCAACAGGTTTCTATTTTTATTGGAAACATGCTAATGATCAGGATATGTTGGTGTATAGACCCAGATGATCTTGATATTTTAGCAAAATTTTGAAATCTAGGCCTCATAAACAAGATTTGTC
The DNA here is from genome assembly GCF_003573695.1 of Papaver somniferum. Taxonomy (NCBI): domain Eukaryota; kingdom Viridiplantae; phylum Streptophyta; class Magnoliopsida; order Ranunculales; family Papaveraceae; genus Papaver; species Papaver somniferum. The sequence continues at coordinate 708,778 of NW_020629041.1, forward strand.
TACTTAGAGCAGTTTCGAGTGTACATTCAAAAAATACACACTCGAAAAGACTCGAACGCTATAATTTAGCTCAATAGGTGTCTATTTGGAATGGAAACATGCTAATGATCAGGATATGTTGGTCTATAGACCCACATTATCTTGATATTTTAGCCAAATTTTGAAGTCTAGGCCACATAAACAAGATTTTTCTACTTAGAGCAGTTTCGAGTGTACATTCGAAAAATACACACTCGAAAAGACTCGAACGCTATAATTTAGCTCAAGAGGTGTCTATTTTGATTGAAAAAATGCTAATTATGAGGACATGTTGGTCTATAGACCCACATGATCTTGATATTTTAGCCAAGTTTTGAAGCCTAGGCCTCATAAACACGAATTTTCTACTTAGAGCATTTTCGAGTGTACATTCGAATAATACACACTCGAAAAGACTCGAACGCTATAATTTAGCTCAACAGGTTTCTATTTTTATTAGAAACATGCTAATGATCAGGACATGTTGGTCTATAGACCCAGATGATCTTGATATTTTAGCAAAATTTTGAAATGTAGGCCTCATAAACAAGATTTGTCTACTTAGAGCAGTTTCGAGAGTACATTCGGAAAATACACACTCGAAAAGACCCGAACGCTATAATTTAGCTCAAGAGGTGTCTATTTTGAGTTAAAACATGCTATTGATCAGGACATGTTGGTCTATAGACCCACATGATCTTGATATTTCATCCAAATTTTGAAGTCTAGGCCTTATAAACAAGATTTTTCTACTTAGAGCAGTTTCGAGTGTACATTCGAAAAATACACACTCGAAAAGACTTGAACGCTATAATTTAGCTCAAGAGCTGACTATTTTGATTGAAAACATGCTAATTATCAGGACAAGTTGGTCTATAGACCCACATGATCTTGATATTTTAGCCAAATTTTGAAGTCTAGGCCTCATAAACAAGATTTTTCTACTTAGACCAGTTTCGAGTGTACATTCGAATAATACACACTAGAAAAGACTCGAACGCTATAATTTAGCTCAAGAGGTGTCTATTTTGATTGAAAACATGCTAATTATCAGGACATATTGGTCTATAGAACCACATGATCTTGATATTTTAGCCAAGTTTGGAAGCCTAGGCCTCATAAACAAGATTTTTTTACTTAGAGAAGTTTCGAGTGTACTTTCGAAAAATACACACTCGAAAAGACTCGAACGCTATAATTTAGCTCAAGAGATGTCTATTTTGATTGGAAACATGCTAATGATCAGGACATGTTGGTCTATAGACCCACATGATCTTGATATTTTAGCCAAATTTTGAAGTTTAGGCCACATAAACAAGATTTTTTTACTTAGAGCAGTTTCGAGTGTACATTCGAAAAATACACACTCGAAAAACCTCGAACGCTATAATTTAGCTCAAGAGGTGTCTATTTTGATTGAAAACATGCTAATTATCAGGACATGTTGGTCTATAGACCCACCTTATCTTGATATTTTAGCAAAGTTTTGAAGCCTAGGCCTCATAAACACGAATTTTCTACTTAGAGCATTTTCAAGTGTACATTCGAATAATACACACTCGAAAAGACTCGAACGCTATAATTTAGCTCAACAGGTTTCTATTTTTATTGGAAACATGCTAATGATCAGGATATGTTGGTGTATAGACCCAGATGATCTTGATATTTTAGCAAAATTTTGAAATCTAGGCCTCATAAACAAGATTTGTCTACTTAGAGCAGTTTCGAGTGTACATTCAAAAAATACACACTCGAAAAGACTCGAACGCTATAATTTAGCTCAATAGGTGTCTATTTGGAATGGAAACATGCTAATGATCAGGATATGTTGGTCTATAGACCCACATGATCTTGATATTTTAGCCAAATTTTGAAGTCTAGGCCACATAAACAAGATTTTTCTACTTAGAGCAGTTTCGAGTGTACATTCGAAAAATACACACTCGAAAAGACTCGAACGCTATAATTTAGCTCAAGAGGTGTCTATTTTGATTGAAAACATGCTAATTATCAGGACATGTTGGTATATAGACCCACATGATCTTGATATTTTATCCAAGTTTTGAAGCCTAGGCCTCATAAACACAAATTTTCTACTTAGAGTAGTTTCGAGTGTACGTTCGAAAAATACACACTCGAAAAGACTCGAACGCTATAATTTAGCTCAAGAGGTGTCTATTTTGATTGGAAACATGCTAATGATCAGGACATGTTGGTCTATAGACCCACATGATCTTGATATTTTAGCCAAATTTTGAAGTCTAGGCCACATAAACAAGATTTTTCTACTTAGAGCAGTTTCGAGTGTACATTCGAAAAATACACACTCGAAAAGACTCGAACGCTATAATTTAGCTCAAGAGGTGTCTATTTTGATTGAAAACATGCTAATTATCAGGACATGTTGGTATATAGACCCACATGATCTTGATATTTTATCCAAGTTTTGAAGCCTAGGCCTCATTAACACGGATTTTCTACTTAGAGCAGTTTCGAGTGTACATTCGAATAATACACACTCGAAAAGACTCGAACGCTAAAATTTAGCTCAAGAGGTCTCTATTTTGATTGAAAACATGCTAGATATCAGGACATGTTGGTCTATAGACCCACATGATCTTGATATTTTATCCAAGTTTTGAAGCCTAGGCCTCATAAACACGGATTTTCTACTTAGAGCAGTTTCGAGTGTACATTCGAATAATACACACTCGAAAAGACTAGAACGCTATAATTTAGCTCAAGAGGTGTCTATTTTGATTGGAAACATGCTAATGATCAGGACATGTTGGTCTATAGACCCACATGATTTTGATATTTTAGCCAAATTTTGAAGTCTAGGCCACATAAACAAGATTTTTCTACTTAGAGCAGTTTCGAGTGTACATTCGAAAAATACACACTCGAAAAGACTCGAACGCTATAATTTAGCTCAAGAGGTGTCTATTTTGATTGAAAACATGCTAATTATCAGGACATGTTGGTATATAGACCCACATGATCTTGATATTTTATCCAAGTTTTGAAGCCTAGGCCTCATAAACACGCATTTTCTACTTAGAGCAGTTTCGAGTGTACATTCAAAAAATACACACTCGAAAAGACTCGAACGCTATAATTTAGCTCCAGAGATGTCTATTTTGATTGAAAACATGCTAATTATCAGGACATGTTGGTCTATAGACCCACATGATCTTGATATTTTATCCAAATTTTGAAGTCTAGGCCACATAAACACGGATATTCTACTTAGAGCAGTTTCGAGTGTACATTCGAATAATACACACTCGAAAAGACTCGAACGCTATAATTTAGCTCAAGAGATGTCTATTTTGATTGAAAACATGCTAATTATCAGGACATGTTGGTATATAGACCCACATGATCTTGATATTATAGCCAAATTTTTAAGTCTAGGCCACATAAACAAGATTTTTCTACTTAGAGCAGTTTCGAGTGTACATTCAAAAAATACACACTCGAAAAGACTCGAACGCTATAATTTAGCTCCAGAGATGTCTATTTTGATTGAAAACATGCTAATTATCAGGACATGTTGGTCTATAGACCCACATGATCTTGATATTTTAGCCAAGTTTTGAAGCCTAGGCCTCATAAACACAAAATTTCTACTTATAGCAGTTTCGAGTGTACATTCGAAAAATACACACTCGAAAAGACTAGAACGCTATAATTTAGCTCAAGAGGTGTCTATTTTGATTGGAAACATGCTAATTATCAGGACATGTTGGTCTATAGACCTACATGATCTTGATATTTTAGCCAAATTTTGAAGTCTAGGCCACATAAACAAGATTTTTCTACTTAGAGCAGTTTCGAGTGTACATTCGAAAAATACACACTCGAAAAGACTCGAACGCTATAATTTAGCTCAAGAGGTGTCTATTTTGATTGAAAACATGATATTGATCAGGACATGTTGGTCTATAGACCCACATGATCTTTATATTTTAGCCAAATTTTGAAGTCTAGGCCACATAAACAAGATTTTTCTACTTAGAGCAGTTTCGAGTGTACAATCAAAAAATACACACTCGAAAAGACTCGAACGCTATAATTTAGCTCCAGAGATGTCTATTTTGATTGAAAACATGCTAATTATCAGGACATGTTGGTCTATAGACCCACATGATCTTGATATTTTATCCAAGTTTTGAAGCCTAGGCCTCATAAACACAAATTTTCTACTTAGAGCAGTTTCGAGTGTACATTCGAAAAATACACACTCGAAAAGACTAGAACGCTATAATTTAGCTCAAGAGGTGTCTATTTTGATTGGAAACATGCTAATGATCAGCACACGTTGGTCTATAGACCCACATGATCTTGATATTTTAGCCAAATTTTGAAGTCTAGGCCACATAAACAAGATTTTTCTACTTAGAGCAGTTTCGAGTGTACATTCGAAAAATACACACTCGAAAAGACTCGAACGCTATAATTTAGCTCAAGAGGTGTCTATTTTGATTGAAAACATGCTAATTATCAGGACATGTTGGTCTATAGACCCACATGATCTTGATATTTTTGCCAAGTTTTGAATCCTAGGCCTCATAAACACAAATTTTCTACTTAGAGAAGTTTCGACTGTACATTCGAAAAATACACACTCGAAAAGACTAGAACGCTATAATTTAGCTCAAGAGGTGTCTATTTTGATTGGAAACATGCTAATTATCAGGACATGTTGGTCTATAGACCCACATGATCTTGATATTTTAGCCAAATTTTGAAGTCTAGGCCACATAAACAAGATTTTTCTACTTAGAGCAGTTTCGAGTGTACATTCGAAAAATACACACTCGAAAAGACTCGAACGCTATAATTTAGCTCAAGAGGTGTCTATTTTGATTGAAAACATGCTAATTATCAGGACATGTTGGTCTATAGACCCACATGATCTTGATATTTTATCCAAGTTTTGAAGCCTAGGCTTCATAAACACGGATATTCTACTTAGAGCAGTTTCGTGTGTACATTCGAATAATACACACTCGAAAAGACTCGAACGCTATAATTTAGCTCAAGAGATGTCTATTTTGATTGGAAACATGCTAATGATCAGGACATGTTGGTCTATAGACCCACATGATCTTGATATTTTAGCCAAATTTTGAAGTCTAGGCCACATAAACAAGATTTTTCTACTTAGAGCAGTTTCGAGTGTACATTCGAAAAATACACACTCGAAAAGACTCGAACGCTATAATTTAGCTCAAGAGGTGTCTATTTTGATTGAAAACATGCTAATTATCAGGACATGTTGGTCTATAGACCCACATGATCTTGATATTTTATCCAAGTTTTGAAGCCTAGGCTTCATAAACACGGATATTCTACTTAGAGCAGTTTCGAGTGTACATTCGAAAAATACACACTCGAAAAGACTCGAACGCCATAATTTATCTCAAGAGGTGTCTATTTTGATTGGAAACATGCTAATGATCAGGACATGTTGGTCTATAGACCCACATGATCTTGATATTTTAGCCAAATTTTGAAGTCTAGGCCACATAAACAAGATTTTTCTACTTAGAGCAGTTTCGAGTGTACATTCGAAAAATACACACTCGAAAAGACTCGAACGCTATAATTTAGCTCAAGAGGTGTCTATTTTGATTGAAAACATGCTTTTGATAAGGACATGTTGGTCTATAGACCCACATGATCTTGATATTTTAGCCAAGTTTTGAAGCCTAGGCCTCATAAACACAAATTTTCTACTTAGAGCAGTTTCGAGTGTACATTCGAAAAATACACACTCGAAAAGACTAGAACGCTATAATTTAGCTCAAGAGGTGTCTATTTTGATTGGAAACATGCTAATGATCAGGACATGTTGGTCTATAGACCCACATGATCTTGATATTTTAGCCAAATTTTGAAGTCTAGGCCACACAAACAAGATTTTTCTACTTAGAGCAGTTTCGAGTGTACATTCGAAAAATACACACTCGAAAAGACTCGAACGCTATAATTTAGCTCAAGAGGTGTCTATTTTGATTGAAAAAATGCTAATTATGAGGACATGTTGGTCTATAGACCCACATGATCTTGATATTTTAGCCAAGTTTTGAAGCCTAGGCCTCATAAACACGAATTTTCTACTTAGAGCATTTTCGAGTGTACATTCGAATAATACACACTCGAAAAGACTCGAACGCTATAATTTAGCTCAACAGGTTTCTATTTTTATTAGAAACATGCTAATGATCAGGACATGTTGGTCTATAGACCAGATGATCTTGATATTTTAGCAAAATTTTGAAATGTAGGCCTCATAAACAAGATTTGTCTACTTAGAGCAGTTTCGAGAGTACATTCGAAAAATACACACTCGAAAAGACTCGAACGCTATAATTTAGCTCAAGAGGTGTCTATTTTGAGTTAAAACATGCTATTGATCAGGACATGTTGGTCTATAGACCCACATGATCTTGATATTTCATCCAAATTTTGAAGTCTAGGCCTTATAAACAAGATTTTTCTACTTAGAGCAGTTTCGAGTGTACATTCGAAAAATACACACTCGAAAAGACTTGAACGCTATAATTTAGCTCAAGAGCTGACTATTTTGATTGAAAACATGCTAATTATCAGGACAAGTTGGTCTATAGACCCACATGATCTTGATATTTTAGCCAAATTTTGAAGTCTAGGCCTCATAAACAAGATTTTTCTACTTAGACCAGTTTCGAGTGTACATTCGAATAATACACACTCGAAAAGACTCGAACGCTATAATTTAGCTCAAGAGGTGTCTATTTTGATTGAAAACATGCTAATTATCAGGACATATTGGTCTATAGAACCACATGATCTTGATATTTTAGCCAAGTTTGGAAGCCTAGGCCTCATAAACAAGATTTTTTTACTTAGAGAAGTTTCGAGTGTACTTTCGAAAAATACACACTCGAAAAGACTCGAACGCTATAATTTAGCTCAAGAGGTGTCTATTTTGATTGGAAACATGCTCATTATCAGGACATGTTGGTCTATAGACCCACATGATCTTGATATTTTAGCCAGGTTTTGAAGCCTAGGCCTCATAAACACGAATTTTCTACTTAGAGCAGTTTCGAGTGTACATTCGAATAATACACACTCGAAAAGACTCGAACGCTATAATTTAGCTCAACAGGTTTCTATTTTGATTGGAAACATGCTAATGATCAGGACATGTTGGTCTATAGACCCACATGATCTTGATATTTTAGCCAAATTTTGAAGTTTAGGCCACATAAACAAGATTTTTTTACTTAGAGCAGTTTCGAGTGTACATTCGAAAAATACACACTCGAAAAACCTCGAACGCTATAATTTAGCTCAAGAGGTGTCTATTTTGATTGAAAACATGCTAATTATCAGGACATGTTGGTCTATAGACCCACCTTATCTTGATATTTTAGCAAAGTTTTGAAGCCTAGGCCTCATAAACACGAATTTTCTACTTAGAGCATTTTCAAGTGTACATTCGAATAATACACACTCGAAAAGACTCGAACGCTATAATTTAGCTCAACAGGTTTCTATTTTTATTGGAAACATGCTAATGATCAGGATATGTTGGTGTATAGACCCAGATGATCTTGATATTTTAGCAAAATTTTGAAATCTAGGCCTCATAAACAAGATTTGTCTACTTAGAGCAGTTTCGAGTGTACATTCAAAAAATACACACTCGAAAAGACTCGAACGCTATAATTTAGCTCAATAGGTGTCTATTTGGAATGGAAACATGCTAATGATCAGGATATGTTGGTCTATAGACCCACATGATCTTGATATTTTAGCCAAATTTTGAAGTCTAGGCCACATAAACAAGATTTTTCTAATTAGAGCAGTTTCGAGTGTACATTCGAAAAATACACACTCGAAAAGACTCGAACGCTATAATTTAGCTCAAGAGGTGTCTATTTTGATTGAAAAAATGCTAATTATGAGGACATGTTGGTCTATAGACCCACATGATCTTGATATTTTAGCCAAGTTTTGAAGCCTAGGCCTCATAAACACGAATTTTCTACTTAGAGCATTTTCGAGTGTACATTCGAATAATACACACTCGAAAAGACTCGAACGCTATAATTTAGCTCAACAGGTTTCTATTTTTATTAGAAACATGCTAATGATCCGGACATGTTGGTCTATAGACCCAGATGATCTTGATATTTTAGCAAAATTTTGAAATGTAGGCCTCATAAACAAGATTTGTCTACTTAGAGCAGTTTCGAGAGTACATTCGAAAAATACACGCTCGAAAAGACTCGAACGCTATAATTTAGCTCAAGAGGTGTCTATTTTGAGTTAAAACATGCTATTGATCAGGACATGTTGGTCTATAGACCCACATGATCTTGATATTTCATCCAAATTTTGAAGTCTAGGCCTTATAAACAAGATTTTTCTACTTAGAGCAGTTTCGAGTGTACATTCGAAAAATACACACTCGAAAAGACTTGAACGCTATAATTTAGCTCAAGAGCTGACTATTTTGATTGAAAACATGCTAATTATCAGGACAAGTTGGTCTATAGACCCACATGATCTTGATATTTTAGCCAAATTTTGAAGTCTAGGCCTCATAAACAAGATTTTTCTACTTAGACCAGTTTCGAGTGTACATTCGAATAATACACTCTCGAAAAGACTCGAACGCTATAATTTAGCTCAAGAGGTGTCTATTTTGATTGAAAACATGCTAATTATCAGGACATATTGGTCTATAGAACCACATGATCTTGATATTTTAGCCAAGTTTGGAAGCCTAGGCCTCATAAACAAGATTTTTTTACTTAGAGAAGTTTCGAGTGTACTTTCGAAAAATACACACTCGAAAAGACTCGAACGCTATAATTTAGCTCAAGAGATGTCTATTTTGATTGGAAACATGCTAATGATCAGGACATGTTGGTATATTGACCCACATGATCTTAATATTTTAGCCAAATTTTGAAGTCTAGGCCTCATAAACAAGATTTGTCTACTTAGAGCAATTTCGAGTGTACATTCGAAAAATTACATTTGAAAAATACACACTCGAAAAGACTCGAACGCTATAATTTAATTCAAGAGGTGTCTATTTTGATTGAAAACATGCTAATTATCAGGATATGTTGGTCTATAAACCCACATGATCTTGATATTTTAGCCAAGTTTTGAAGCCTAGGCCTCATAAACACGAATTTTCTACTTAGAGCAGTTTCGAGCGTACATTCGAATAATACACACTCGAAAAGAATCGAACGCTATAATTTAGCTCAAAAGGTGTCTATTTTTATTGGAAATATGCTAATTATCAGGACATGTTGGTCTATAGACCCACATGATCTTGATATTTTAGCCAGATTTTAAAGGCTAGGCCTCATAAACAAGATTTGTCTACTTAGAGCAGTTTCAAGTGTACATTCGAAAAATACACACTCGAAAAGACTCGAACGCTATAATTTAATTCAAGAGGTGTCTATCTGGATTGAAAACATGCTAATGATCAGGACATGTTGGTATGTAGACCCACATGATCTTGATATTTTAGCCAAGTTTTAAAGGCTAGGCCTCATAAACAAGATATTTCTACTTAGAGAAGTTTCGAGTGTAATTTCGAAAAATACACACTCGAAAAGACTCGAACGCTATAATTTATCTAAAGAGATGTCTATTTTGATTGGAAACATGCTAATGATCAGGACATGTTGGTCTATAGACCCACATGATCTTGATATTTAATGTTTTTTCAAAGTTGTTGTAGTAAATAGGTTCGTTCAAGACTTGTGAATGCAAAAGATTCTAGACTTAATAAAACTTAAAAATATAGAAAACTTAATGAAAATTGATTTCAAAATATGAGAAATAACCAAGACATTGATTCCACTATTACACATGAATAAATTATGGTAAATAATCCAAAACTCTAATTATATTTTAAGTCCCTTATTTCTTAATTCACAAATAATCAGTCAAATCTTCAAAAATTAATTGTATCCCCTAAGCATAGATTATCTAATCAAAGCATAACCTATCTAATTGAATCACAACTAATGAAGAAAATTATGCAAACAATTAAAAACTCTGCAAAAGCAGTGATTGAGTGAATTCTAAATTATAAATTAGAGAAAATAAATCATTACCAATTATTCATGCGTAAATAGCTTCCTCATTGCCTTGGTCGTGGGAGAATTAGCTGCTCATCATGTTGGAAACACACTCAGAATTCATTTTTATTGCTCAAGGGGTTTACAAATGATGAATATGAGAGAAATATAATAAAAATCGGGTTTGTAACAGTTATAAGTGTTACAAACCGAACTGTTACAGAGAACGATACAACTCTTGTGTCTCTGTCACTGTTGCACATAAGACGGTCTGTTGATTCCACTGAAACAAATAAGTCTGCCTCTGAAGTGTCGTTGTTACTGTAGCATGAACGACAGACGGGTGTGGGTCGTTGTTCTTCGTGTTCTTCACAGCAGCAGCAACAACAACAACTTGATTTTCACGACTCTGTGGTGTTCTAAAATCCTCCCAATTCTCTCTCCATGTACGTGTTTTCCATGTTTGCAACTCGTGGATTGCCTAGCCGATTCTATCTAATTCTGATCGAACCAAAAGCCCACAACGTGTTTGCTAGGCCATATCACAACTTCCTACCAAAAATCAGCCATTGAATCTCCCTGGAACACGTTCAAAACTGCGATCAAAAATCTGCCAGTGAAGAAGGAAATTTTCCCGCCAAAAATGAAATTTGAATTTTAGAAGAAGGATGGGTGTTGTGGACAAAAATGGGTGCTGTGGACTGATGGTATTTTCAATGATGTTGTAGTAGTGGTAAAAGAGTTGTCGTTCACTAGGACTTGTAGGATTGATTTTAAGTTTTAATAAAAGAAAATACTAACAATAAGAAAATATATGTACGAATTTTGTCACAGGATGAAGAGATGACTGGGACTCGGGATTCGACCAATTCTCACATTCATGCGGTTCAACTATTAATTCCGGACAATTAAATCTCACAAAAATAACAAACATCGACTCTAAATCTTTGCCAAGGTAGATTTTTAATGAATTATATGTATATCACAAGCATGACGCATCTAAAGTACCTAAGACTAAGCATGCGGCATCTAACGAAATCACAAATAATCAAGACAAATCACAAATCAATTATAATAGTGCAAATAGTCATAAAGGAATTAAATAGAATTACCACATGGGTGAAAAACAGCTTCCTCCGTCGTCCCAGTGATGGGTTTAGCTCCACATAGTGAAAACACGCTCAGAATAATTTTTCATTGCTCAAAAGTGTTTACAAGATGTGAAAATGGGAGAAAATAATTAAAGCAGTGATTTTCTTTTTCTCTACCAGGAAACCCCCCCACAAATGTGCTCTCTAGCTCTTTATTTATACACACAAATACACATCACTCAAATATATTCTTCCATAACTCCAAAATCTTCTTCTTTTTAATTAAAAATATCTTCAAGGAAATTTCCTTCTCTTTATTCTATATATTTCTTTACTAAACCCATATCTTCTTTAATTCGCAGAATAAAATTCAAGATAAAATCTTCTAAGGATATCTTTCTTGTTTAATACAAGATAACTTCCTTTTTCTTCAAAATTTCATGTTTGTAAGGCAAGAAGATATTCTTCTCTTAAAGATAATAAATCCTTTACCGTTGAAACCAAATTTCCCACCAATTTTTCTTTTCAAATCAAGGAAGAAGATGAAGTCCCCTTAACCAGTGATGGGGTGCGATTAGCAGTTGTCTCCCTGGGGTGTCCCTTATCAGTTAGGTGCCCTTATCCAAAACCGAGAGTCCGAATAACATGTGTCCTCCGGGTGCATATACCAACTTTTCGAGCCGAATTTTCCAAAAATGTTTATTCCCCAAAAATACCTACAAACACATAAAATACCTGAATAAGAACAAAATCGAGTGCCAACAATACAAAAAATTGAGGAAAATTTAGACATAAAAATGTGTCAATCAAATACCCCCAAACTTATTATTTGCTAGTCCTCGAGCAAAACTAAAAAATAAAACCGAGTTAGTCTCAGGTGGATTTATCAGAGGTGTACCCACAAAAACCATGACTTCTAATTGGTCACAAGTATCCAAAGAGCTATGAGGACATATATATTCTCAACCTATCTCCAAGTAACTAGAATGCCAGAGAAATTAAAGGTGTCAGCTCTAAAGCTGACTGAAGAAAAGGGGAGACACATCCGCACCACTGCTAGATAAAGAGATATCCGCTACACAGCTAGATAAACATTGTAAGATGCGTCCGCTGCTTTACAGCTGGATAAGATTAGGAGAGAGATAAAAATGAGAGGGACATCTGCTACACAGCTGGACTAATTTCGTGTGATGAGTTAAACCAGTGCTAGAAAGTTCTTGTGCCAGATTGAAAGCAGACTAACAGAGCAACCAAAATGCATCTTTCTTCGACTCTCTCATAGTGCTCAGTAGAAACAACGTCTTCTTCGGTCTTCAACTGTTGATGATAAACTCTCGAACCTCATAGAACCTTGACAATTAACTCTTCTCTTCGATTTCTTGCTTAACTTATAAATTTCTACTTCCCTATGGCCTTATTAAAAAAATAAAAGAACAAAAGAGCGTAATGATGATTTTTTCTTGATTTATTTATTTATTTTTTTGACACAAAAATTACAAAAAATTTACATGGCCATGAGAGAAGGACTTTAAAAACTTGGATCTTCGCAACTTGTGATGTCTTGGTATCATGATCTTCAACAACTTATATCATTTTCTCTTATAACTTTTTGTAACTAAGTCTTTCAACTTTGATTTTTGAATTATTCTTTTCTATTGTTGCTTCTAAACCTTAAATGTCTTCAACTTTCTTCATAGATTTTGATGTCACTATGTCTGTTGATGATGATAAGTTTCTACTGAGAGAGAGTCGTAATTCAATAACTATGATTACATTGTGAGGTTGCTTTGTCTTTCAGGCATTTCCTGACCTACTTGTCTTTCCATCATGGATGGTTAGGTCCATCACGGTTACCCTCTAAAAGGAACAAGTTCTCTCCTGAATTTCAAGGATCTCAATGTCTTTTTCTCTAATGTCTCAATAGGTTGTTATCCCTAGCATTCCAATTCCTATCTTTTCGGTGAGAAAAAGTATGTAAACTTAGCTAACCGGATACCATGTGACGCTAGAAGTTTCAAAAGTGCAACTAAAAAGTTCTTTCCCACCCCCAAACTTAAATCTAACATTGTCCTCAATGTTTCTAATGAAAGAGCAATACCAAAAGTAAAATAACACGAGGAGAAGTTCGGAAAGATAGTACCTGGGTGAAGAGAGAAATCAAAAACTAATATACAACATACAATCGCCTCGATGGTCAATCAAGGGTAAACAGGGTCCTCCAGAGGGACCTCCTTAACATCACTTGTAGGAAAGGTCTCTAAAAAGGGTTTCAATCTATGACCGTTAACCTTCGAAGAACTACTACCATCCGGTGTCTCAATTTCAACAGCTCCATGAGGAAAGACAGTGCGAACAATAAAAGGACCCGTCCACCGAGAACGTAACTTCCCAGGGAAAAGATGCAAGCGGGTATCATACAGAAGAACTTTTTGACCTGGAGAAAATGAATTCCGTAAAATATTTCTATCATGCACAAGTTTCATTTTGTTCTTATACTCCTTCGTACTATCGTAAGCATCTATACGAATCTCGTCCAACTCATTGAGCTGGAGTTTCCTATGGGATCCTGCCTTGTCAAGTGAAAAATTTAGCTGCTTAACAGCCCAATAATCTCTATGTTCTAACTCGACAGGTAAATGACATGCCTTGCCATACACAAGCCGATAAGGAGACATTCCAATGGGGGTCTTAAACGCAGTACGGTAAGCCCATAAGGTATCAGTAAGCCTAGACGACCAGTCTTTCCGATTAGGATTAACTGCCTTCTCTAATATACGTTTTATCTCCCTATTGGAAACCTCAACCTGACCACTAGTCTGTGGATGATACGGGGTAGCTACCTTATGTGTAATACCATATTTCTTCATCAAAAGCCTAAAAGGTCCATTACAAAAGTGCGACCCACCATCACTAATTATAGCTCGCGGTGTACCAAAACGTGTAAGTATATTATTTTTCAAGAAATCAATCACAACCCTATGGTCATTGGTTTTACACGCAACCGCCTCAATCCACTTAGAGACATAGTCTACAGCGACAAGGATGTATAGATTACCAAAAGAATTAGGAAACGGACCCATGAAGTCAATACCCCACACATCAAAGACCTCGACAACTAAAATAGGGTTCAAGGGCATCATGTTCCTACGGGAAATGGTTCCTAATTTCTGGCAACGTTCACAAGTAACACAGTAACTGTGGGAGTCTTTAAACATCGAAGGCCAATAGAATCCACACTGCAATATCTTAGAAGCAGTCTTCTTAGCACTAAAGTGACCCCCACACGCATGATCATGACAAAAGGAAATAATACTGGACTGGTCACTCTCAGGTATACATCTCCTAATAATCTGGTCTGGAAAATACTTAAACAAATAAGGATCATCCCAAAAGAAGTGCTTAACCTCAGCTCAAAATCTAGAACGCTCTTGTTTACCCCAATGTTGGGGCATTTGACCAGTAACAAGATAGTTCACTATATTCGCATACCAAGGCAATTGGGTAACAAAGAACAGTTGTTCATCAGGAAAGCTGTCTCTTATAGGAAGGGAATCATTAAGGGTATCCACAACAAGCCTAGACAAGTGGTCTACTACTACATTTTCTGCACCCTTTTTGTCTCTAATGTCGGGAGAAAATTCTTGCAACAAAAGGATCCACCTAATCAATCTAGGTTTCGTATCCTTATTAGACAAAAGATATTTCAAAGCAGCATGATTAGTATATATTACGATCTTAGAGCCTAAGAGATAGGGTCTAAACTTGTCTAAGGAAAACACAATAGATAACAGCTCCTTCTCCGTAGTGGTATAGTTCAACTGGGCATCATTCAGAGTTTTGCTAGCATGGTAAATTACATGAAGTAACTTGTTTTCTCGCTGACCTAGCACAACACCAATAGCATAATCTGAAGCATCGCACATGATCTCAAAGGGTAGGTTCCAGTTGGGTGCCTGGACTATGGGGGCGGTAGTGAGTAAAGTCATAATATTCTCAAAAGCCTCTAAACAAGCATCATCAAAGACAAACTTAACATCTTTTGCAAGCAAATTGCAAAGAGGTCTAGAAATCAAGCTAAAATCCTTAATGAATCGACGATAAAAACCAGCATGCCCTAAGAATGACCTAATATGTTTTACGGTTTTTGGGACCGGTAAAGTTTTAATAAGGTCAACTTTGGATCTGTATACCTCTATACCCTTCGAAGATACAATATGCCCTAGAACAATTCCTGAACGAACCATGAAGTGACATTTCTCCCAATTAAGCACTAAATTCTTTTCCTTACACCTAGTCAAAACTAATGACAAATGATGCAAGCACTCATCGAAAGACAAACCAAAAACTGAAAAATCATCCATAAGGGCCTCTAAGAACTGTTCTACCATGTCAGAAAATATGCTCGACATACAACGCTGAAAGGTCGCAGGGGCATTACATAGCCCGAAAGGCATGCGTCTATACGCAAAGGTACCAAAGGGACAGGTAAAAGTGGTTTTCTCTTGGTCTTCTGGGGCAATAGGAACCTGATTTTAACCACAGTATCCATCTAAAAATCAATAATGCCTACGTCCAGCTAATCTCTCTAGCATTTGGTCGATGCAGGGAAAGGGAAAGTGGTCCTTCCTAGTGACCTTGTTCAATTTTCTATAGTCAATACAGACACGCCAACCCGTGGTCATTCGGGTTGCGATTAACTCATTGTTATCATTCTGGACTACAGTAATACCGGATTTCTTGGGAACAACCTGAACGGGGCTGACCCACTTACTGTCCGAAATGGGGTAGATAATGCCTGCATCTAACAGCTTTAGAACCTCGGTTCGAACTACTTCCTTCATATTAGGGTTCAATCGACGTTGCATCTCCCTAGAAGGTTTGGTGTCACTCTCTAAATAGATATGATGCATACAGTCTATAGGACTAATACCCTTAATGTCTGCTATGGTCCACCCTAAAGCTTCCTTGTTATCATGAAGGACGGTTACTAGCCTACTTTCCTGATCACTATCCAAGTCGGATGCTATAATCACAGGTAAAGTTTTAGATGGTCCTAAAAACACATACTTCAGGGTATCTAGTAATGGTTTAAGGTCCAACTTGGGAGGCTTTTCCAACGAAGGAACTAGGGTAGACTCAGAAACGGGTAAAGGTTCGAACTTAGGTTTCCATCCATTACTAGTGTCTAACAAAGGGGTTGAATCTAACAAAGCATTCACCTCATTAATCACATAATCATCATCAAAATCAATCCCAAAGTGAGCTAGGCATTTCTCTAACGGATCTTCTATCAAATTGTTTGGTAATAACTCTTCTACTAATGTGCCTATCATGTTCACCTATTCTATGCTCGAATCATCCAGTTCTTTGGGTAGCTTACTAATGTGAAAGATGTTCATCTCAATAGTCATATTACCAAAAGACAGATTCATAATACCCGTTCGACAGTTAATGATCGCATTGGATGTTGCTAAAAATGGGCGACCTAAACTCGCCGGTATCTGGTTCTCTGGGTCAGAAGGGTGAACTACAGCATGTTCACTTTCAGGCATGGCGACCTTATTGTCAACTTTCTTTCCACTCCTAAGGGTTGTAACAGAATTCACATGATTGTACGATTTCTCTCCTTTAGGGTTAGGATCAGTATGACTAGGGAACCTTCCATCTTCTCTCTCACCTAGAAACTTAGCTATTTGGCCAACTTGAAGTTCTAATTTAGCAAGAGTTTGGGAATTATTCTTAAAATTCTTCCTGGTTTCTTCTTGAAAACTAGAGTGGTTCTTTGATAACATATCATGGTTGTTTGCTAACATAGTAAGAGTTTCTTCTAAGGTGGAGATCTTTTTCTCAGAAGTGTTCTGAAACTGGGGTTGACCTGAAGAGTTATTAGCATAACCAAAACCCGGGGGAGGCTGAGAATTACTGTATCGGCCTTGATTCTGGTCCGTAGACCAAGAAAAATTAGGGTGGTTTCTCCAACCCGGGTTGTAGGTCTCTGAGTATGGTCAAAATTCTGACGGTTCTCAAACCTAGCATTGTTATAGACAGCGCGGGCCTGCTCTTCACTAACCTTACCTTCCCAAAATAAGTTATCGGGCTCTATTCCACAACTAGAGACTTGAGAGGCTCTAATCCTATCATCAGGTTCAACAAGAGACCTATGTTTAGGCTGATTCAATTCCAAAGCTTCTAACCTTCTAGACAAAGCAGCAAACTTAGCATCTGACCCGAAACTCGTATGTACCACATTGGTGCTACTTCTATTGACCAAGAGTCTTTTAGGTGGTTCAACACAAGACTCCCACTGTTGGGATTTTTCATCGATAGCTCCTAAGAAGGTAAAAGCATCATCAGCATTTTTACTAGTGAACTCACCAGCGCACATATACTCGACCATGGCTTTGGTCGAATAGTCTAAACCATTATAAATAATCTCTACAAGTTTCATCTTATCAAATCCATGGTGAGGGCACTGGGATAGGAGATCATTGAATCTCTCTAAAAACCTATAAAGAGACTCTCCCTCTTGTTGCACACTAGCACTAATTTTCTGCCTAACAGATGCAGTTTTATGCTTAGAGTAGAATTTCATATAGAAAGCAGCAATAAGTTCCTGCCATGTTTCAATGGATTCGGACGGTAGGTTGTTCAGCCAGGTATTGGCTTTATCTCTCAAGGAGAAGGGAAACATCTTAAGTTTCAAGACTTCATCAGTAAGGTCTTTTATTCTAATTGTCCCACAAATTTCCTCAAAGTCCCTAATATGAAAATAAGGGTTCTCGTCATCTTTTCCTAAGAATATAGGGATCATCTGAAGGATACTAGGTTTTATCTCGAAATTAGCCGTAGTGGCTGGCAATTTAATACATGAAGCTCGGCTGGTCCTAGTTGGGAACATGTAATCTTTCAAAGTCTTCATCGCTGGCACAGCTGAAGTACTAGGGATATTTTCCTCACGAAGAGACAGATTCTCAAAACAGAAGTTTCCAAAAATGGGGCTCTCTAAAGAAGAGTCTTCGAGCTCCCCGCCTTCACAAGAAGAACTACTAGGTTTATCACTAATCAGACGACCTAGAGTGTTTCTTTTCCAAGCCCGTTCTACCTCGGGCATACACTAGAAAAACAAAACTAAAAAGAAAAGCCCTAAAAGGGAAGGAAAGTTCTATGCAAACACAAACAAGGCTGACTCCACCACAGCAAACCTACTGAATTCTAGCAAACAAAAAGCATGATGGCTCCACTTAGATTGTTTCTAGACCAGCTTCTAATAATTCGAAAGGGAATTCGTTACAATTTAAGCAAACCCTTCTGGAATCAATCCAAGTCAAAGTAAGTTGAATCGAGACGAGAGAATCTGCGTAAGCTTTGATACCCAAGGCCTCACCGCATTACAAGGCGGCGTAGTCACGCATTCAACTCACAAAAACCAACATGAACTTCGAAGTTTGCTTAAAAGAGTAACCAAGTTTTTCGAATGACTTTCCTATTAATCTCGTTACCCTATCGGTCTCGTTCTATTCCAGATTTTAGGCTTAGGTTCGCATTTGGTTTCGTTTTCCTAAGGCGGGAAAGAAGAGAACGGTGATGAAATACGAACCCTTATCTTGTATGGCCAGTTCTTGCCCTTTACTAGGAATTTAAAACAGCCGTTTTCAAGTCCTCGGCATATATGCAGACGAAGGAATACAGTAACTCGCTAGCAGGAGATTCGCGAGTGTTTCGACAAACTTACCTCCCGTTCCAGACGGGGGATGAACCGTTGTAGTCGACTCGGGCCACAACTCCTATGTTGTGTACGAACCCGAGGGGTCGAGGTGATATCGTATTCACCGTCCTTCTCTGCAAACAGTTTAATATTTAAACTACCCTTCCGTAGGGTTTAAAAAAAAATGTCCAAATGTCCAAGTCCAAAGTCCAAAAGAAAAGAAAAGTCTAAAAAAAAAATTAAATCTAAAAAAAATTAAAAATGTCTCTCTTTTTTTTTTCTCTCTTTTATATAAAAAAAATCTTCTTCTTTAGCTCCTTTCGCTTTGCCTTTTACTCCAAATCTTTATTCACCAAAAGCTTTGGCAAAATTTTCTTTCACTCCAACTTTAATTTCTGTAAGAAAAAGACAAAAACCCAAAAACGTAAAGAAGAACAAATAAAAGAAAAACAAATAAAAACCTAAAAAAAAAAAAAATCTAAAAAGTCTAGCCTAAAGACAAGTCCGCGTCGGCGGCGCCAAAAATTAATGTTTTTTCAAAGTTGTTGTAGTAAATAGGTTCGTTCAAGACTTGTGAAAGCAAAAGATTCTAGACTTAATAAAACTTAAAAATATAGAAAACTTAATGAAAAATTGATTTCAAAATATGAGAAATAACCAAGACATTGATTCCACTATTACACATGAATAAATTATGGTAAATAATCCAAAACTCTAATTATATTTTAAGTCCCTTATTTCTTAATTCACAAATAATCAGGCAAATCTTCAAAAATTAATTGTATCCCCTAAGCATAGATTATCTAATCAAAGCATAACCTATCTAATTGAATCACAACTAATGAAGAAAATTATGCAAACAATTAAAAACTCTGCAAAAACAGTGATTGAGTGAATTCTAAATTCTAAATTAGAGAAAATAAATCATTACCAATTATTCATGCGTAAATAGCTTCCTCATTGCCTTGGTCGTGGGAGAATTAGCTGCTCATCATGTTGGAAACACACTCAGAATTCATTTTTATTGCTCAAGGGGTTTACAAATGATGAATATGAGAGAAATATAATAAAAATCGGGTTTGTAACAGTTATAAGTGTTACAAACCGAACTGTTACAGAAAACGATAAACTCTTGTGTCTCTGTCACTGTTGCAGATAAGACGGTCTGTTGATTCCACTGAAACAAATAAGTCTGCCTCTGAAGTGTCGCTGTTACTGTAGCATGAATGACAGATGGGTGTGGGTCGTTGTTTTTCGTGTTCTTCACAGCAGCAGCAGCAGCAACAACAACTTGATTTTCACGACTCTGTGGTGTTCTAAAATCCTCCCAATTCTCTCTCCCTGTACGTGTTTTCCCTGTTTGCAACTCGTGGATTGGCTAGCCGATTCTAGCTAATTCTGATCGAACCAAAAGCCCACAACGTGTTTGCTAGGCCATATCACAACTTCCTACCAAAAATCAGCCATCGAATCTCCCTAGAACATGTTCAAAACTTCGATCAAAAATCTGCCAGTGAAGAAGAAAATTTTCCCGCCAAAAATGAAATTTGAATTTTAGAAGAAGGATGGGTGTTGTGGACAAAAATGGGTGTTGTGGACAAAAATGGGCTATACATAGCCGTGGGTGACACATAGCAAAACTGGGGGTCCGTATAGCAAATGTCCTCCGGGGGTGTTCCAAGTGATTTTTCGAGCCGAATTTTCCATCAATATTTATTTTCCAAAAATACCTAAAAATACATAAAAAACACAATATTAGAACAAAAATCGAGTTCTAACAATACAGACATTGAGGACAATTTAGGTACATAAATGCGCCCAATATTTTAGCCAAATTTTGAAGTCTAGGCCTCATAAACAAGATTTTTCTACTTAGAGCAGTTTCGAGTGTACATTCGAAAAATACACACTCGAAAAGACTCGAACGTTATAATTTAGCTCAAGAAATGTCTATTTTGATTGAAAACATGCTAATTATCAGGACATGTTGGTCTATAGACCCACATGATCTTGATATTTTAGCCAAGTTTTGAAGCCTAGGCCTCATAAACACGACTTTTCTACTTAGAGCAGTTTCGAGTGTACATTCAAATAATACACACTCGAAAAGACTCGAACGCTATAATTTAGCTCAACCGGTGTCTATTTTGATTGAAAACACGCTAATTATCAGGACATGTTGTTCTATAGACCCACATGATCTTGATATTTTATCCAAGTTTTGAATTCTAGGCTTCATAAACAAGATTTGTCTACTTAGAGCACTTTCATGTGTACATTCAAAAAATACACACTTGAAAAGACTCGAACGCTATAATTTAGCTCAACAGGTTTCTATTTTTATTGGAAACATGCTAATGATCAGGACATGTTGGTCTATAGACCCAGATGATCTTGATATTTTAGCTAAATTTTGAAGTCTAGGCCTCATAAACAAGATTTGTCTACTTAGAGAAGTTTCGACTGTACATTCGAAAAATACACACTCGAAAAGACTCGAACGCTATAATTTAGCTCAAGAGGTGTATCTTTTGATTGAAAACATGCTAATTATATGGACATGTTGGTCTATAGACCTACATGATCTTGATATTTTATCCAAGTTTTGAAGCCTAGGCCTCATAAACACGAATTTTCTACTTAGAGCAGTTTCGAGTGTACATTCGAATAATACGCACTCGAAAAGACTCGAACGCTATAATTTATCTCAACAGGTTTATATTTTATTAGAAACATGCTAATGATCAGGACATGTTGGTATATAGACCCATATGATCTTGATATTTTAGCAAAATTTTGAAATCTAGGCCTCATAAACAAGATTTGTCTACTTAGAGCAGTTTCGAGTGTACATTCGAAAAATACACACTTGAAAAGACTCGAACGTTATAATTTAGCTCAAGAGATGTCTACTTTGATTGAAAACATGCTAATTATCAGGACATGTTGGTCTATAGACCCACATGATCTTGATATTTTAGCCAAGTTTTGAAGCCTAGGCCTCATAAACACGAATTTTCTACTTAGAGCAGTTTCGAGTGTACATTCGAAAAATACACACTCGAAAAGACTCGAACGCTATAATTTAGCTCAACCGGTGTCTATTTTGATTGGAAACATGCTAATGATCAGGACATGCTGGTCTATAGACCCACATGATCTTGATATTTTAGCTAAATTTTGAAGTCTAGGCCTCATAAACAAGATTTGTCTACTTAGAGAAGTTTCGACTGTACATTCGAAAAATACACACTCGGAAAGACTCGAACGCTATAATTTAGCTCAAGAGGTGTCTATTTTGATTGAAAATATGATAATTATTAGGACATGTTGGTGTATAGACCCACATGATCTTGATATTTTAGCCAAGTTTTGAACGCTAGGCCTCATAAACACGAATTTTCTACTTATAGCAGTTTCGAGTGTACATTCATATAATACACACTCGAAAAGACTCGAACGCTATAATTTAGCTCAACCGGTTTCTATTTTTATTGGAAACATGCTAATGATCAGGACATGTTGGTCTATAGACCCAGATGATCTTGATATTTTAGCTAAATTTTGAAGTCTAGGCCTCATAAACAAGATTTGTCTACTTAGAGCAGTTTCGACTGTACATTAGAAAAATACACACTCGAAAAGACTCGAACGCTATAATTTAGCTCAAGAGGTGTCTATTTTGATTGAAAACATGCTAATTATCAGGACATGTTGGTCTATAGACCCACATGATCGTGATATTTTATCCAAGTTTTGAAGCCTAGGCCTCAAAAACACGAATTTTCTACTTAGAGCAGTTTCGAGTGTACATTCAAATAATACACACTCGAAAAGACTCGAACGCTATAATTTAGCTCAACCGGTGTCTATTTTGATTGGAAACATGCTAATGATCAGGACATGCTGGTCTATAGACCCACATGATCTTGATATTTTAGCTAAATTTTGAAGTCTAGGCCTCATAAACAAGATTTGTCTACTTAGAGAAGTTTCGACTGTACATTCGAAAAATACACACTCGGAAAGACTCGAACGCTATAATTTAGCTCAAGAGGTGTCTATTTTGATTGAAAATATGATAATTATTAGGACATGTTGGTCTATAGACCCACATGATCTTGATATTTTAGCATAGTTTTGAACGCTAGGCCTCATAAACACGAATTTTCTACTTATAGCAGTTTCGAGTGTACATTCATATAATACACACTCGAAAAGACTCGAACGCTATAATTGAGCTCAACCGGTGTCTATTTTTATTGGAAACATGCTAATGATCAGGACATGGTGGTCTATAGACCCAGATGATCTTGATATTTTAGCTAAATTTTGAAGTCTAGGCCTCATAAACAAGATTTGTCTACTTAGAGCAGTTTCGACTGTACATTCGAAAAATACACACTCGAAAAGACTCGAACGCTATAATTTAGCTCAAGAGGTGTCTATTTTGATTGAAAACATGCTAATTATCAGGACATGTTGGTCTATAGACCCACATGATCGTGATATTTTATCCAAGTTTTGAAGCCTAGGCCTCATAAACACGAATTTTCTACTTAGAGCAGTTTCGAGTGTACATTCAAATAATACACACTCGAAAAGACTCGAACGCTATAATTTAGCTCAACCGGTGTCTATTTTTATTGGAAACATGCTAATGATCAGGACATGTTGGTCTATAGACCCACATGATCTTGATATTTTAGCCAAATTTTGAAGTCTAGGCCACATAAATAAGATTTTTCTACTTAAAGCAGTTTCGACTGTACATTCGAAAAATACACACTCGAAAAGACTCGAACGCTATAATTTAGCTCAAGAGGTGTCTATTTTGATTGAAAACATGCTAATTATCAGGACATGTTGGTCTGTAGACCCACATGATCTTGATATTTTAGCCAAGTTTTGAAGCCTAGGCCTCATAAACACGAATTTTCTACTTAGAGCAGTTTCGAGTGTAAATTCGAAAAATACACACTCGAAAAGACTCGAACGCTATAATTTTGCTCAACCGGTGTCTATTTTGATTGGAAACATGCTAATGATCAGGACATGATGGTCTATAGACCCACATGATCTTGATATTTTTGCTAAATTTTGAAGTCTAGGCCTCATAAACAAGATTTGTCTACTTAGAGAAGTTTCGACTGTACATTCGAAAAATACACACTCGGAAAGACTCGAACGCTATAATTTAGCTCAAGAGGTGTCTATTTTGATTGAAAACATCCTATTGATCAGGACATGTTGGTCAATAGACCCACATGATCTTGATATTTTAGCCAAGTGTTTAAGCCTAGGCCTCATAAACACGAATTTTCTACTTAGAGCAGTTTCGAGTGTACATTGGAAAAATACACACTCGAAAGACTCGAACACTATAATTTATCTCAAGAGGTGTCTATTTTGATTGGAAACATGCTAATGATCAGGACATGTTGTTCTATAGACCCACATAATCTTGATATTTTAGCTAAATTTTGAAGTCTAGGCCACATAAAGAAGATTTGTCTACTTAGAGAAGTTTCGGTTGTACATTCGAAAAATACACACTCGAAAAGACTCGAACGCTATAATTTAGCTCAAGAGGTGTCTATTTTGATTGAAAACATGTTAATTATCAGGACATGTTGGTCTATAGACCCACATGATCCTGATATTTTAGCCAAGTTTTGAAGCCTAGGCCTCATAAACACGAATTTTCTACTTAGAGCAGTTTCGAGTGGACATTCGAATAATACACACTCGAAAAGACTCGAACGCCATAATTTAGCTCAACAGGTTTCTATTTTTATTGGAAACATGCTAATGATCAGGACATGTTGGTCTATAGACCCAGATGATCTTGATATTTTAGCAAAATTTTGAAATCTAGGCATCATAAACAAGATTTGTCTACTTAGAGCAGTTTCGGGTGTACATTCGAATAATACACACTCGAAAAGACTCGAGCGCTATAATTTAGCTCAACAGGTTTCTATTTTTATTGGAAACATGCTAATGATCAGGACATGTTGGTCTATAGACCCACATGATCTTGATATTTTAGCCAAATTTTGAAGTCTAGGCCACATAAACAAGATTTTTCTAATTAGAGCAGTTTCGACTGTACATTCGAAAAATACACACTCGAAAAGACTCGAACGCTATAATTTAGATCAACAGGTTTCTATTTTTATTGGAAACATGCTAATGATCAGGACATTTTGGTCTATAGACCCACATGATCTTGATATTTTAGCCAAGTTTTGAAGCCTAGGCCTCATAAACACGAATTTTCTACTTAGAGCAGTTTCGAGTGTACATTCGAAAAATACACACTCGAAAGACTCGAACACTATAATTTATCTCAAGAGGTGTCTATTTTGATTGCAAACATGCTAATGATCAGGAAATGTTGGTCTATAGACCCACATGATGTTGATATTTTAGCTAAATTTTGAAGTCTAGGCCACATAAACAATATTTGTCTACTTAGAGAAGTTTCGAGTGTACATTCGAAAAATACACACTCGAAAAGACTCGAACGCTATAATTTAGCTCAAGAGGTGTCTATTTTGATTGAAAACATGCTAATTATCAGGACATGTTGGTCTATAGACCCACATGATCCTGATATTTTAGCCAAGTTTTGAAGCCTAGGCCTCATAAACACGAATTTTCTACTTAGAGCAGTTTCGAGTGGACATTCGAATAATACACACTCGAAAAGACTCGAACGCTATAATTTAGCTCAACAGGTTTCTATTTTTATTGGAAACATGCTAATGATCAGGACATGTTGGTCTATAGACCCACATGATCTTGATATTTTATCCAAGTTTTGAACCCTAGGCCTCATAAACACGAATTTTCTACTTAGAGAGCAGTTTCGAGTGTACATTCGAATAATACACACTCAAAAAGACTCGAATTCTATAATTTAGCTCAACAGGTTTCTATTTTTATTGGAAACATGCTAATGATCAGGACATGTTGGTCTATAGACCCAGATGATCTTGATATTTTAGCAATATTTTGAAATCTAGGCCTCATAAACAAGATTTGTCTACTTAGAGCAGTTTCGAGTGTACATTCGAATAATACACACTCGAAAAGACTCGAACGCTATAATTTAGCTCAACAGGTTTCTATTTTTATTGGAAACATGCTAATGATCAGGAAATGTTGGTCTATATACCCAGATAATCTTGATATTTTAGCAAAATTTTGAAATGTAGGCCTCATAAACAAAATTTGTCTACTTAGAGCAGTTTCGAGTGTACATTCGAAAAATACACACTCGAAAAGACTCGAACGTTATAATTTAGCTCAAGAGATGTCTATTTTGATTGAAAACATGCTAATTATCAGGACATGTTGGTCTATAGACCTACATGATCTTGATATTTTAGCCAAGTTTTGAAGCCTAGGCCTCATAAACACGAATTTTATATTTAGAGCAGTTTCGAGTGTACATTCGAAAAATACACACTCAAAAAGACTCGAACGCTATAATTTATCTCAAAAGATGTCTATTTTGATTGGAAACATGCAAATGATCAGGACATGTTGGTAAATAGACCCACATGATCTTGATATTTTAGCTAAATTTTGAAGTCTAGGCCACATAAACAAGATTTGTCAACTTAGAGAAGTTTCGAGTGTACATTCGAAAAATACACACTCGAAAAGACTCGAACGCTATAATTTAGCTCAAGAGGTGTATATTTTGATTGAAAACATGCTAATTACCAGGACATGTTGGTCTATAGACCTACATGATCTTGATTATTTAGCCAAGTTTTGAAGCCTAGGCCTCATAAACACGAATTTTCTACTTAGAGCAGTTTCGAGTGTACATTCGAAAAATACACACTCGAAAAGACTCGAACGCTATAATTTATCTCAAAAGGTGTCTATTTTGATTGGAAACATGCTAATGATCAGGACATGTTGGTCTATAGACCCAGATAATCTTGATATTTTAGCAAAATTTTGAAATCTAGGCCTCATAAACAAGATTTGTCTACTTAAAGCAGTTTCGAGTGTACTTTGAAAAAATACACACTCGAAAAGACTCGAACGCTATAATTTATCTCAAAAGGTGTCTATTTTGATTGGAAACATGCTAATGATCAGGACATGTTGGTCTATAGACCCAGATGATCTTGATATTTTAGCAAAATTTTGAAATCTAGGCCTCATAAACAAGATTTGTCTACTTAGAGCAGTTTCGAGTGTACTTTCAAAAAATACATACTCGAAAAGACTCAAACGCTATAATTTAGCTCATCAGGTTTCTATTTTTATTGGAAAGATGCTAATGATCAGGATATGTTAGTCTATAGACCCATATGATCTTGATATTTTAGAAAATTTTTGAAATCTAGGCCTCATAAACAAGATTTGTCTACTTAGAGCAGTTTCGAGTGTACATTCGAAAAATACACACTCGAAAAGACTCGAACGCTATAATTTAGCTCAAGAGGTGTCTATTTTGATTGAAAACATGCTAATTATCAGGACATGTTGGTCTATAGACCCACATGATCTTGATATTTTAGCCAAAATTTGAAGTCTAGGCCTCATAAACAAGATTTTTCTACTTAGAGCAGTTTCGAGTGTACATTCGAATAATACACACTCGAAAAGACTCGAACGCTATAATTTAGCTCAACATGTGTCTATTTTTATTGGTAACATGCTAATGATCAGGACATGTTGGTCTATAGACCCACATGATCTTGATATTTTATCCAAATTTTGAAGTCTAGGCCTCATAAATAAGATTTTCTACTTAGAGCAGTTTCGAGTGTACATTCGAATAATACACACTCGAAAAGACTCGAACGCTATAATTTATCTCAAAAGGTGTCTATTTTGATTGCAAACATGCTAATGATCAGGACATGTTGGTCTATAGACCCAGATGATCTTGATATTTTAGCAAAATTTTGAAATCTAGGCCTCATAAACAAGATTTGTCTACTTAGAGCAGTTTCGAGTGTACTTAAAAAAAAATACACACTCGAAAAGACTCGAATGCTATAATTTAGCTCAACAGGTTTCTATTTTTATTGGAAAGATGCTAATGATCAGGATATGTTGGTCTATAGACCCATATGATCTTGATATTATAGCAAAATTTTGAAATCTAGGCCTCATAAACAAGATTTGTCTACTTAGAACAGTTTCGAGTGTACATTCGAAAAATACACACTCGAAAAGACTCGTACGCTATAATTTAGCTCAAGAGGTGTCTATTTTGATTTAAAACATGCTAATTATCAGGACATGTTGGTCTATAGACCCACATGATCTTGATATTTCAGCCAATTTTGAAGTCTAGGTCTCATAAACAAGATTTTTCTACTTAGAGCAGTTTCGAGTGTACATTCGAAAAATACACACTCGAAAAGACTCGAACGCTATAATTTAGCTCAAGAGGTGTCTATTTTGATTGAAAACATGCTAATTATCAGGACATGTTGGTCTATAGGCCCACATGATCTTGATATTTTAGCCAAATTTTGAAGTCTAGGCCTCATAAAAAAGATTTTTCTACTTAGAGCAGTTTCGAGTGTACATTCGAAAAATACACACTCGAAAAGATTCGAACGCTATAATTTAGCTCAAAAGGTGTCTATTTTGATTGAAAACATGCTAATTATCAGGACATGTATAGACCGACATGATCTTGATATTTTAGCCAAGTTTTGAAGCCTAGGCCTCATAAATACGAATTTTCTACTTAGAGAAGTTTCGAGTGTACATTCGAATAATACACACTCGAAAAGACTCGAACGCTATAATTTAGCTCAACAGGTTTCTATTTTTATTGGAAACATGTTAATGATCAGGACATGTTGGTCTATAGACCCACATGATCTTGATATTTTAGCCAAATTTTGAAGTCTAGGCCACATAAACAAGATTTTTCTAATTAGAGCAGTTTCGACTGTACATTCGAAAAATACACACTCGAAAAGACTCGAACGCTATAATTTAGATCAACAGGTTTCTATTTTTATTGGAAACATGCTAATGATCAGGACATTTTGGTCTATAGACCCACATGATATTGATATTTTAGCCAAATTTTGAAGTCTAGGCCTCATAAACAAGATTTTTCTACTTAGAGCAGTTTCGAGTGTACATTCGAAAAATACACACTCGAAAAGACTCGAACGCTATAATTTAGCTCAAGAGGTGTCTATTTTGATTGAAAACATGCTAATTATCAGGACATGTTGGTCTATAAGCACACATGATCTTGATATTTTAGCCAAATTTTGAAGTCTAGGCCTCAGAAAAAAGATTTTTCTACTTAGAGCAGTTTCGAGTGTACATTCGAAAAATACACACTCGAAAAGATTCGAACGCTATAATTTAGCTCAAAAGGTGTCTATTTTGATTGAAAACATGCTAATTATCAGGACATGTTGGTCTATAGACCGACATGATCTTGATATTTTAGCCAAGTTTTGAAGCCTAGGCCTCATAAATACGAATTTTCTACTTAGAGCAGTTTCGAGTGTACATTCGAAAAATACACACTCGAAAATACTCGAACGCTATAATTTAGCTCAACAGGTGTCTATTTTTATTCGAAACATGCTAATGATCAGGACATGTTGGTCTATAGACCCACATGATCTTGATATTTTAGCCAAATTTTGAAGTCTAGGCCACATAAACAAGATTTTTCTAATTAGAGCAGTTTCGACTGTACATTCGAAAAATACACACTCGAAAAGACTCGAACGCTATAATTTAGCTCAAGAGGTGTCTATTTTGATTGAAAACATGCTAATTATCAGGACATCTGGTCTATAGACCCACGTGATCTTGATATTTTAGCCATGTTTTGAAGCCTAGGCCTCATAAACACGAATTTTCTACTTAGAGCGGTTTCGAGTGTACATTCGAATAATACACACTCGAAAAGACTCGAACGCTATTATTTAGCTCAACAGGTGTCTATTTTTATTGGAAACATGCTAATGATCAGGACATGTTGGTCTATAGACCCACATGATCTTGATATTTTTGCCAAATTTTGAAGTCTAGGCCACATAAACAAGATTTTTCTAATTAGAGTAGTTTCGACTGTACATTCGAAAAATACACACTCGAAAATACTCGAACGCTATAATTTAGCTCAAGAGGTGTCTATTTTGATTGAAAACATGCTAATTATCAGGACATCTGGTCTATAGACCCACATGATCTTGATATTTTAGCCAAGTTTTGAAGCCTAGGCCTCATAAAAAAGATTTTTCTACTCAGAGCAGTTTCAAGTGTATATTCGAAAAATACACACTCGAAAAGATTCGAACGCTATAATTTAGCTCAAAAAGTGTCTATTTTGATTGAAAACATGCTAATTATCAGGACATGTTGGTCTATAGACCGACATGATATTGATATTTTAGCCAAGTTTTGAAGGCTAGGCCTCATAAACACGAATTTTCTACTTAGATCAGTTTCGAGTGTACATTCGAATAATACACACTCGAAAAGACTCGAACGCTATAATTTAGCTCAAGAGGTGTCTATTTTGATTGAAAACATGCTAATTATCAGGACATGTTGGTCTATAGACCCAGATGATCTTGATATTTTAGCTAAATTTTGAAGTCTAGGCCTCATAAACAAGATTTTTCTAATTAGAGTAGTTTCGACTGTATATTCGAAAAATACACACTCGAAAATACTCGAACGCTATAATTTAGCTCAAGAGGTGTCTATTTTGATTGAAAACATGCTAATTATCAGGACATCTGGTCTATAGACCCACATGATCTTGATATTTTAGCCAAGTTTTGAAGCCTAGGCCTCATAAAAAAGATTTTTCTACTCAGAGCAGTTTCAAGTGTACATTCGAAAAATACACACTCGAAAAGATTCGAACGCTATAATTTAGCTCAAAAAGTGTCTATTTTGATTGAAAACATGCTAATTATCAGGACATGTTGGTCTATAGACCGACATGATATTGATATTTTAGCCAAGTTTTGAAGGCTAGGCCTCATAAACACGAATTTTCTACTTAGATCAGTTTCGAGTGTACATTCATATAATACACACTCGAAAAGACTCGAACGCTATAATTTAGCTCAACCGGTGTCTATTTTTATTGGAAACATGCTAATGATCAGGACATGTTGGTCTATAGACCCAGATGATCTTGATATTTTAGCTAAATTTTGAAGTCTAGGCCTCATAAACAAGATTTGTCTACTTAGAGCAGTTTCGACTGTACATTCGAAAAATACACACTCGAAAAGACTCGAACGCTATAATTTAGATCAACAGGTTTCTATTTTTATTGGAAACATGCTAATGATCAGGACATTTTGGTCTATAGACCCACATGATCTTGATATTTTAGCCAAATTTTGAAGTCTAGGCCTCATAAACAAGATTTTTCTACTTAGAGCAGTTTCGAGTGTACATTCGAAAAATACACACTCGAAAAGACTCGAACGCTATAATTTAGCTCAAGAGGTGTCTATTTTGATTGAAAACATGCTAATTATCAGGACATGTTGGTCTATAAGCACACATGATCTTGATATTTTAGCAAAATTTTGAAATCTAGGCCTCATAAACAAGATTTGTCTAGTTAGAGCAGTTTCGAGTGTACATTCGAAAAATACACACTCGAAAAGACTCGAACGCTATAATTTAGCTCAAGAGGTGTCTATTTTGATTGAAAACATGTTATTGTTCAGGACATGTTAGTCTATAGACCCACATGATCTTGATACGTTACCCAAGTTTTGAAGGCTAGGCCTCATAAACACGAATTTTCTATTTAGAGCAGTTTCGAGTGTACATTCAAATAATACACACTCGAAAAGACTCGAACGCTATAATTTAGCTCAACCGGTGTCTATTTTTATTGGAAACATGCTAATGATCAAGACATGTTGGTCTATAGACCCAGATGATCTTGATATTTTAGCTAAATTTTGAAGTCTAGGCCTCATAAACAAGATTTGTCTACTTAGAGCAGTTTCGAGTGTACATTCGAAAAATACACACTCGAAAAGACTCGAACGTTATAATTTAGCTCACGAGATGTCTATTTTGATTAAAAACATGTTAATTATCAGGACATGTTGGTCTATAGACCCACATGATCTTGATATTTTAGCCAAGTTTTGAAGCCTAGGCCTCATAAACACGAATTTTCTACTTAGAGCAGTTTCAAGTGTACATTCGAAAAATACACACTTGAAAAGACTCGAACGCTATAATTTAGCTCAAGAGGTGTCTATTTTGATTGGAAACATGCTAATGATCAGGACATGTTGGTCTATAGACCCACATGATCTTGATATTTTATCCTAATTTTGAAGTCTAGGCCACATAAACAAGATTTTTCTACTTAGAGCAGTTTCGAGTGTACATTCGAAAAATACACACTCGAAAAGACTTGAACGCTATAATTTAGCTAAAGAGGTGTCTATTTGGATTGAAAACATGCTAATTATCAGGACATGTTGGTCTATAGACCCACATGATCTTGATATTTTAGCCAAGTTTTGAAGCCTAGGACTCATAGACACGAATTTTCTACTTAGAGCAGTTTCGAGTGTACATTCGAATAATACACACTCGAAAAGACTCGAACGCTATAATTTAGCTCAAGAGGTGTCTATTTTGATTGAAAACATGCTAATTATCAGGACATGTTGGTCTATAGACCCAGATGATCTTGATATTTTAGCTAAATTTTGAAGTCTAGGCCTCATAAACAAGATTTGTCTACTCAGAGAAGTTTCGAGTGTACATTCGAAAAATACACACTCGAAAAGACTCGAACGTTATAATTTAGCTCAAGAGGTGTCTATTTTTATTGAAAACATGCTATTGATCAGGACATGTTGGTCTATAGACCCACATGATCTTGATATGTTAGCCAAGTTTTGAAGGGTAGGCCTCATAAACACGAATTTTCTACTTAGAGCAGTGTCGAGTGTACATTCATATAATACACACTCGAAAAGACTCGAACGCTATAATTTAGCTCAACCGGTGTCTATTTTTATTGGAAACATGCTAATGATCAGGACATGTTGGTCTATAGACCCAGATGATCTTGATATTTTAGCTAAATTTTGAAGTCTAGGGCTCATAAACAAGATTTGTATACTTAGAGCAGTTTCGAGTGTACATTCGAAAAATACACACTCAAAAAGACTCGAACGTTATAATTTAGCTCAAGAGATGTCTATTTTGATTGAAAATATGTTAATTATCAGGACATGTTGGTCTATAGACCCACATGATCTTGATATTTTAGCCAAGTTTTGAAGCCTAGGCCTCATAAAAACGAATTTTCTACTTAGAGCATTTTCGAGTGTACATTCGAATAATACACACTCGAAAAGACTCGAACGCTATAATTTAGATCAACAGGTTTCTATTTTTTTTGGAAACATGCTAATCATCAGGACATGTTGGTCTATAGACCCACATGATCTTGATATTTTAGCCAAATTTTGAAGTCTAGGCCACAAAAAAAAGATTTTTCTACTTAGAGCAGTTTCGAGTGTACATTCGAAAAATACACACTCGAAAAGACTCGAACGCTATAATTTAGCTCAAGAGGTGTCTATTTTGATTGAAAACATGCTAATTATCAGGACATGTTGGTCTATAGACCCACATGATCTTGATATTTTATCCAAGTTTTGAATCCTAGGCCTCATAAACACGAATTTTCTACTTAGAGCAGTTTCGAGTGTACATTCGAATAATACACACTCGAAATACTCGAACGCTATAATTTAGCTTAACAGGTTTCTATTTTTTTTTGAAACATGCTAATAATCAGGACATGTTGGTCTATAGACCCAGATGATCTTGATATTTTAGCAAAATTTTGAAATCTAGGCCTCATAAACAAGATTTGTCTACTTAGAGCAGTTTCGAGTGTACATTCGAAAAATACACACTCGAAAAGACTCGAACGCTATAATTTAGCTCAAGAGGTGTCTATTTTGATTGAAAACATGCTATTGATCATGACATGTTGGTCTATAGACCCACATGATCTTGATATGTTAGCCAAGTTTTGAAGGCTAAGCCTCATAAACACGAATTTTCTACTTAGAGAAGTTTCGAGTGTACATTCATATAATACACACTCGAAAAGACTCGAACGCTATAATTTAGCTCAACATGTGTCTATTTTTATAGGAAACATGCTAGTGATCAGGACATGTTGGTCTATAGACCCAGATGATCTTGATATTTTAACTAAATTTTGAAGTCTAGGCCTCATAAACAAGATTTGTCTACTTAGAGCAGTTTCGAGTGTACATTCGAAAAATACACACTCGAAAAGACTAGAACGTTATAATTTAGCTCAAGAGATGTCTATTTTGATTGAAAACATGCTAATTATCAGGACATGTTGGTCTATAGACCCACATGATCTTGATATTTTAGCCAAGTTTTGAAGCCTAGGCCTCATAAACATGAATTTTCTACTTAGAGCAGTTTCGAGTGTACATTCGAAAAATACACACTCGAAAAGACTCGAACGCTATAATTTAGCTCAAGAGGTGTCTATTTTGATTGGAAACATGCTAATGATCAGGACATGTTGGTCTATAGACCCACATGATCTTGATATTTTATCCTAATTTTGAAGTCTAGGCCACATAAACAAGATTTTTCTACTTAGAGCAGTTTCGAGTGTACATTCGAAAAATACACACTCGAAAAGACTTGAACGCTATAATTTAGCTAAAGAGGTGTCTATTTGGATTGAAAACATGCTAATTATCAGGACATGTTGGTCTATAGACCCACATGATCTTGATATTTTAGCCAAGTTTTGAAGCCTAGGACTCATATACACGAATTTTCTACTTAGAGCAGTTTCGAGTGTACATTAGAATAATACACACTCGAAAAGACTCGAACGCTATAATTTAGCTCAAGAGGTGTCTATTTTGATTGAAAACATGCTAATTATCAGGACATGTTGGTCTATAGACCCACATGATCTTGATATTTTAGCCAAATTTTGAAGTCTAGGCCACATAAACAAGATTTTTCTACTTAGAGCAGTTTCGAGTGTACATTCGAAAAATACACACTCGAAAATACTCGAACGCTATAATTTAGCTCAAGAGGTGTCTATTTTGATTGAAAACATGCTAATTATCAGGACATGTTGGTCTATAGACCCACATGATCTTGATATTTTTGCCAAGTTTTGAAGCCTAGGCTTCATAAACACGGATATTCTACTTAGAGCAGTTTCGTGTGTACATTCGAATAATACACACTCGAAAAGACTCGAACGCTATAATTCAGCTCCAGAGATGTCTATTTTGATTGAAAACATACTAATGATCAGGATATGTTGGTCTATAGACCCACATGATCTTGATATTTTAGCAAAGTTTTGAAGCCTAGGCCTCATACACACGAATTTTCTACTTAGAGCAGTTTCGAGTGTACATTCGAATAATACACACTCGAAAAGACTCGAACGCTATAATTTAGCTCAAGAGGTGTCTATTTTGATTGGAAACATGCTAATGATCAGGACATGTTGGTCTATAAACCCACATGATCTTGATATTTTAGCCAAATTTTGAAGTCTAGGCCACATAAACAAGATTTTTCTACTTAGAGCAGTTTCGACTGTACATTCGAAAAGACTCGAATGCTATAATTTAGCTCAAGAGGTGTCTATTTTGATTGAAAACATGCTAATTATCAGGACATGTTGGTCTATAGACCCACATGATCTTGATATTTTATCCAAGTTTTGAATCCTAGGCCTCATAAACACGAATTTTCTACTTAGAGCTGTTTCGAGTGTACATTCGAAAAATACACACTCGAAAAGACTCGAACGCTATAATTTAGCTCAAGAGGTGTCTATTTTGATTGGAAACATGCTAATGATCAGGACATGTTGGTCTATAGACCCACATGATCTTGATATTTTAGCCAATTTTGAAGTCTAGGCCACATAAACAAGATTTTTCTACTTAGAGCAGTTTCGAGTGTACATTCGAAAAATACACACTCGAAAAGACTCGAACGCTATAATTTAGCTCAAGAGGTGTCTATTTTGATTGAAACCATGCTAATTATCAGGACATGTTGGTCTATAGACCCACATGATCTTGATATTTTATCCAAATTTTGAAGTCTAGGCCACATAAACAAGATTTTTCTACTTAGAGCAGTTTCGAGTGTACATTCGAAAAATACACACTCGAAAAGACTCGAACGCTATAATTTAGCTCAAGAGGTGTCTATTTTGATTGGAATCATGCTAATTATCAGTACATGTTGGTCTATAGACCCACATGATCTTGATATTTTAGCCAAATTTTGAAGTCTAGGCCACATAAACAAGATTTTTCTACTTAGAGCAGTTTCGAGTGTACATTCGAAAAATACACACTCGAAAAGACTCGATCGCTATAATTTAGCTCAAGAGGTGTCTATTTTGATTGAAAACATGCTAATTATCAGGACATGTTGGTCTATAGACCCACATGATCTTGATATTTTATCCAAGTTTTGAAGCCTAGGCTTCATAAACACGGATATTCTACTTAGAGCAGTTTCGTGTGTACATTCAAAAAATACACACTCGAAAAGACTCGAACGCTATAATTTAGCTCCAGAGATGTATATTTTGATTGAAAACATGCTAATTATCAGGACATGTTGGTCTATAGACCCACATGATCTTGATATTTTAGCCAAATTTTGAAGCCTAGGCCTCATAAACAAGATATTTCTACTTAGAGCAGTTTCGAGTGTACATTCGAAAAATACACACTCGAAAAGACTAGAACGCTATAATTTAGCTCAAGAGGTGTCTATTTTGATTGAAAACATGCTAATTATCAGGACATGTTGGTCTATAGACCCACATTATCTTGATATTTTAGCCAAGTTTTGAAGCCTAGGCCTCATACACACGAATTTTCTACTTAGAGCAGTTTCGAGTGTATATTCGAAAAATACACACTCGAAAAGACTCGAACGCTATAATTTAGCTCAAGAGGTGTCTATATTGATTGGAAACATGCTAATGATCAGGACATGTTGGTCTACAGACCCACATGATCTTGATATTTTAGCCAAATTTTGAAGTCTAGGCCTCATAAACAAGATTTTTCTACTTAGAGCAGTTTCGAGTGTACATTCGAAAAATACACACTCGAAAAGACTCGAACGCTATAATTTAGCTCAAGAGGTGTCTATTTTGATTGAAAACATGCTAATTATCAGGACATGTTGGTCTATAGACCCACATGATCTTTATAATTTATCCAAGTTTTGAAGTCTAGGCCTCATAAACACGAATTTTCTACTTAGAGCAGTTTCGAGTGTACATTCGAATAATACACACTCGAAAAGACTCGAACGCTATAATTTAGCTCAACAGGTTTCTATTTTTATTGGAAACATGCTAATGATCAGGACATGTTGGTCTATAAACCTACATGATCTTGATATTTTAGCAAAATTTTGAAATCTAGGCCTCATAAACAAGATTTGTCTACTTGGAGCAGTTTCGAGAGTACATTCGAAAAATACACACTCGAAAAGACTCGAATGCTATAATTTAGCTCAAGAGGTGTCTATTTTGATTGAAATCATGCTATTGATCAGGACATGTTGGTCTATAGACCCACATGATCTTGATATGTTAGCCACGTTTTGAAGGCTAGGCATGATAAACACGAATTTTCTACTTAGAGCAGTTTCGAGTGTACATTCATATAATACACACTCGAAAAGACTCGAACGCTATAATTTAGCTCAACCGGTGTCTATTTTTATTGGAAACATGCTAATGATCAGGACATGTTGGTCTATAGACCCAGATGATCTTGATATTTTAGCTAAATTTTGAAGTCTAGGGCTCATAAACAAGATTTGTATACTTAGAGCAGTTTCGAGTGTACATTCGAAAAATACACACTCAAAAAGACTCGAACGTTATAATTTAGCTCAAGAGATGTCTATTTTGATTGAAAATATGTTAATTATCAGGACATGTTGGTCTATAGACCCACATGATCTTGATATTTTAGCCAAGTTTTGAAGCCTAGGCCTCATAAAAACGAATTTTCTACTTAGAGCATTTTCGAGTGTACATTCGAATAATACACACTCGAAAAGACTCGAACGCTATAATTTAGCTCAACAGGTTTCTATTTTTTTTGGAAACATGCTAATCATCAGGACATGTTGGTCTATAGACCCACATGATCTTGATATTTTAGCCAAATTTTGAAGTCTAGGCCACAAAAAAAAAGATTTTTCTACTTAGAGCAGTTTCGAGTGTACATTCGAAAAATACACACTCGAAAAGACTCGATCGCTATAATTTAGCTCAAGAGGTGTCTATTTTGATTGAAAACATGCTAATTATCAGGACATGTTGGTCTATAGACCCACATGATCTTGATATTTTATCCAAGTTTTGAATCCTAGGCCTCATAAACACGAATTTTCTACTTAGAGCAGTTTCGAGTGTACATTCGAATAATACACACTCGAAATACTCGAACGCTATAATTTAGCTTAACAGGTTTCTATTTTTTTTTGAAACATGCTAATAATCAGGACATGTTGGTCTATAGACCCAGATGATCTTGATATTTTAGCAAAATTTTGAAATCTAGGCCTCATAAACAAGATTTGTCTACTTAGAGCAGTTTCGAGTGTACATTCGAAAAATACACACTCGAAAAGACTCGAACGCTATAATTTAGCTCAAGAGGTGTCTATTTTGATTGAAAACATGCTATTGATCATGACATGTTGGTCTATAGACCCACATGATCTTGATATGTTAGCCAAGTTTTGAAGGCTAGGCCTCATAAACACGAATTTTCTACTTAGAGAAGTTTCGAGTGTACATTCATATAATACACACTCGAAAAGACTCGAACGCTATAATTTAGCTCAACATGTGTCTATTTTTATAGGAAACATGCTAATGATCAGGACATGTTGGTCTATAGACCCAGATGATCTTGATATTTTAACTAAATTTTGAAGTCTAGGCCTCATAAACAAGATTTGTCTACTTAGAGCAGTTTCGAGTGTACATTCGAAAAATACACACTCGAAAAGACTAGAACGTTATAATTTAGCTCAAGAGATGTCTATTTTGATTGAAAACATGCTAATTATCAGGACATGTTGGTCTACAGACCCACATGATCTTGATATTTTAGCTAAGTTTTGAAGCCTAGGCTTCATAAACATGAATTTTCTACTTAGAGCAGTTTCGAGTGTACATTCGAAAAATACACACTCGAAAAGACTCGAACGCTATAATTTATCTCAAGAGGTGTCTATTTTGATTGGAAACATGCTAATGATCAGGACATGTTGGTCTATAGACCCACATGATCTTGATATTTTAGCTAAATTTTGAAGTCTAGGCCATATAAACAAGATTTGTCTACTTAGAGCAGTTTCGAGTGTACATTCGAAAAATACACACTCGAAAAGACTCGAACGCTATAATTTAGCTCAAGAGGTGTCTATTTTGATTGAAAACATGCTATTGATCAGGACATGTTGGTCTATAGACCCACATGATCTTGATATTTTAGCCAAGTTTTGAAGCCTAGGCCTCATAAACACGAATTTTCTACTTAGACCAGTTTCGAGTGTATATTCGAATAATACACACTCGAAAATACTCGAACGCTATAATTTAGCTCAAGAGGTTTCTATTTTTATTGGAAACATGCTAATGATCAGGACTTGTTGGTCTATAGACCCAGATGATCTTGATATTTTAGCAAAATTTTGAAATCTAGGCCTCATAAACAAGATTTGTCTACTTAGAGCAGTTTCGAGTGTACATTCGAAAAATACACACTCGAAAAGACTCGAACGCTATAATTTATCTCAAGAGGTGTCTATTTTTATTGAAAACATGCTATTGATCATGACATGTTGGTCTATAGACCCACATGATCTTGATATGTTAGCCAAGTTTTGAAGGGTAGGCCTCATAGACACGAATTTTCTACTTAGAGCAGTTTCGAGTGTACATTCATATAATACACACTCGAAAAGACTCGAACGCTATAATTTAGCATAACCGGTGTCTATTTTTATTGGAAACATGCTAATGATCAGGACATGTTGGTCTATAGACCCAGATGATCTTGATATTTTAGCTAAATTTTGAAGTCTATGCCTCATAAACAAGATTTGTATACTTAGAGCAGTTTCGAGTGTACATTCGAAAAATACACACTCAAAAAGACTCGAACGTTATAATTTAGCTCAAGAGATGTCTATTTTGATTGAAAACATGCTAATTATCAGGACATGTTGGTCTATAGACCCACATGATATTGATATTTTAGCCAAGTTTTGAAGCCTAGGCCTCATAAACATGAATTTTCTACTTAGAGCATTTTCGAGTGTACATTCGAATAATACACACTCGAAAAGACTCGAACGCTATAATTTAGCTCAACAGGTTTCTATTTTTTTTGGAAACATGCTAATGATCAGGACATGTTGGTCTATAGACCCACATGATCTTGATATTTTAGCCAAATTTTGAAGTCTAGGCCACAAAAAAAAGATTTTTCTACTTAGAGCAGTTTCGAGTGTACATTCGAAAAATACACACTCGAAAAGACTCGAACGCTATAATTTAGCTCAACAGGTGTCTATTTTGATTGAAAACATGCTAATTATCAGGACATGTTTGTCTATAGACCCACATGATCTTGATATTTTATCCAAGTTTTGAATCCTAGGCCTCATAAAAACGAATTTTCTACTTAGAGCAGTTTCGAGTGTACATTCGAATAATACACACTCGAAAAGACTCGAACGCTATATTTAGCTTAACAGGTTTCTATTTTTTTTGAAACATGCTAATGATCAGGACATGTTGGTCTATAGACCCAGATGATCTTGATATTTTAGCAAAATTTTGAAATCTAGGCCTCATAAACAAGATTTGTCTACTTAGAGCAGTTTCGAGTGTACATTCGAAAAATACACACTCGAAAAGACTCGAACGCTATAATTTAGCTCAAGAGGTGTCTATTTTGATTGAAAACATGCTATTGATCAGGACATGTTGGTCTATAGACCCACATGATCTTGATATTTTAGCCAAGTTTTGAATCCTAGGCCTCATAAACACGAATTTTCTACTTAGAGCAGTTTCGAGTGTACATTCGAATAATACACACTCGAAAAGACTCGAATGCTATAATTTATCTCAACAGGTTTCTATTTTTATTGGAAACATGCTAATGATCAGGACATGTTGGTCTATAGACCCAGATGATCTTGATATTTTAGCAAAATTTTGAAATCTAGGCCTCATAAACAAGATTTGTCTACTTAGAGCAGTTTCGAGTGTACATTCGAAAAATACACACTCGAAAAGACTCAAACGCTATAATTTAGCTCAAGAGGTGTCTATTTTGATTGAAAACATGCTATTGATCATGACATGTTGGTCTATAGACCCACATGATCTTGATATGTTAGCCAAGTTTTGAAGGCTAGGCCTCATAAACACGAATTTTCTACTTAGAGAAGTTTCGAGTGTACATTCATATAATACACACTCGAAAAGACTCGAACGCTATAATTTAGCTCAACAGGTGTCTATTTTTATAGGAAACATGCTAATGATCAGGACATGTTGGTCTATAGACCCAGATGATCTTGATATTTTAACTAAAATTTGAAGTCTAGGCCTCATAAACAAGATTTGTCTACTTAGAGCAGTTTCGAATGTACATTCGAAAAATACACACTCGAAAAGACTAGAACGTTATAATTTAGCTCAAGAGATGTCTATTTTGATTGAAAACATGCTAATTATCAGGACATGTTGGTCTACAGACCCACATGATCTTGATATTTTAGCCAAGTTTTGAAGCCTAGGCTTCATAAACATGAATTTTCTACTTAGAGCAGTTTCGAGTGTACATTCGAAAAATACACACTCGAAAAGACTTGAACGCTATAATTTATCTCAAGAGGTGTCTATTTTGATTGGAAACATGCTAATGATCAGGACATGTTAGTCTATAGACCCACATGATCTTCATATTTTAGCTAAATTTTGAAGTCTAGGCCATATAAACAAGATTTGTCTACTTAGAGCAGTTTCGAGTGTACATTCGAAAAATACACACTCGAAAAGACTCGAACGCTATAATTTAGATAAAGAGGTGTCTATTTTGATTGAAAACATGCTAATTATCAGGACATGTTGGTCTATATACCCACATGATCTTGATATTTTAGCCAAGTTTTGAAGCCTAGGCCTCATAAACACGAATTTTCTACTTAGACCAGTTTCGAGTGTATATTCGAATAATACACACTCGAAAAGACTCGAACGCTATAATTTAGCTCAAGAGGTTTCTATTTTTATTGGAAACATGCTAATGATCAGGACATGTTGGTCTGTAGACCCAGATGATCTTGATATTTTAGCAAAATTTTGAAATCTAGGCCTCATAAACAAGATTTGTCTACTTAGAGCAGTTTTGAGTGTACATTCGAAAAATACACACTCGAAAACACTCGAACGCTATAATTTAGCTCAAGAGGTGTCTATTTTGATTGAAAACATGCTAATTATCAGGACATGTTGGTCTATAGACCCACATGATCTTGATATTTTATCCAATTTTTCAATCCTAGGCCTCATAAACACGAATTTTCTACTTAGAGCAGTTTCGAGTGTACATTCGAATAATACACACTCGAAAAGACTCGAACGCTATAATTTAGCTCAACAGGTTTCTATTTTTTTTGAAACATGCTAATGATCAGGACATGTTGGTCTATAGACCCAGATGATCTTGATATTTTAGCAAAATTTTGAAATCTAGGCCTCATAAACAAGATTTGTCTACTTAGAGCAGTTTTGAGTGTACATTCGAAAAATACACACTCGAAAAGACTCAAACGTTATAATTTAGCTCAAGAGGTGTCTATTTTGATTGAAAACATGCTATTGATCATGACATGTTGGTCTATAGACCCACATGATCTTGATATGTTAGCCAAG
The DNA here is from genome assembly GCF_003573695.1 of Papaver somniferum. Classification (NCBI taxonomy): domain Eukaryota; kingdom Viridiplantae; phylum Streptophyta; class Magnoliopsida; order Ranunculales; family Papaveraceae; genus Papaver; species Papaver somniferum. The sequence continues at coordinate 751,780 of NW_020629041.1, forward strand.
TTTTGAAGGCTAGGCCTCATAAACACGAATTTTCTACTTAGAGAAGTTTCGAGTTTACATTCATATAATACACACTCGAAAAGACTCGAACGCTATAATTTAGCTCAACCGGTGTCTATTTTTATAGGAAACATGCTAATGATCAGGACATGTTGGTCTATAGACCCAGTTGATCTTGATATTTTAACTAAATTTTGAAGTCTAGGCCTCATAAACAAGATTTGTCTACTTAGAGCAGTTTCGGGTGTATATTCGAAAAATACACACTCGAAAAGACTAGAACGTTATAATTTAGCTCAAGAGATGTCTATTTTGATTGAAAACATGCTAATTATCAGGACATGTTGGTCTACAGACCCACATGATCTTGATATTTTAGCTAAGTTTTGAAGCCTAGGCTTCATAAACATGAATTTTCTACTTAGAGCAGTTTCGAGTGTACATTCGAAAAATACACACTCGAAAAGACTCGAACGCTATAATTTATCTCAAGAGGTGTCTATTTTGATTGGAAACATGCTAATGATCAGGACATGTTGGTCTATAGACCCACATGATCTTGATATTTTAGCTAAATTTTGAAGTCTAGGCCATATAAACAAGATTTGTCTACTTAGAGCAGTTTCGAGTGTACATTCGAAAAATACACACTCGAAAAGACTCGAACGCTATAATTTAGCTAAAGAGGTGTCTATTTTGATTGAAAACATGCTAATTATCAGGACATGTTGGTCTATATACCCACATGATCTTGATATTTTAGCCAAGTTTTGAAGCCTAGGCCTTATAAACACGAATTTTCTACTTAGACCAGTTTCGAGTGTATATTCGAATAATACACACTCGAAAATACTCGAACGCTATAATTTAGCTCAAAAGGTTTCTATTTTTATTGGAAACATGCTAATGATCATGACATGTTGGTCTATAGACCCAGATGATCTTGATATTTTAGCAAAATTTTGAAATCTAGGCCTCATAAACAAGATTTGTCTACTTAGAGCAGTTTCGAGTGTACATTCGAAAAATACACACTCGAAAAGACTCGAACGCTATAATTTATCTCAAGAGGTGTCTATTTTTATTGAAAACATGCTATTGATCAGGACATGTTGGTCTATAGACCCACATGATCTTGATATGTTAGCCAAGTTTTGAAGGCTAGGCCTCATAAACACGAATTTTCTACTTAGAGCAGTTTCGAGTGTACATTCAAATAATACACACTCGAAAAGACTCGAACGCTATAATTTAGCTCAACCGGTGTCTATTTTTATTGGAAACATGCAAATGATCAGGACATGTTGGTCTATAAACCCAGATGATCTTGATATTTTAGCTAAATTTTGAAGTCTAGGACTCATAAACAATATTTGTCTACTTATAGAAGTTTCGAGTGTACATTCGAAAAATACACACTCGAAAAGACTCGAACGTTATAATTTAGCTCAAGAGGTGTCTATTTTGATTGAAAACATGCTAATTATAAGGACATGTTGGTCTATAGACCTACATGATCTTGATATTTTAGCCAAGTTTTGAAGCCTAGGCCTCATAAACACGAATTTTCTACTTAGAGCAGTTTCGAGTGTACATTCGAATGATACACACTCGAAAAGACTCGAACGCTATAATTTAGATCAACAGGTTTCTATTTTTATTGGAAACATGCTAATGATCAGGACATGTTGGTCTATAGACCCAGATGATCTTGATATTTTAGCAAAATTTTGAAATCTAGGCCTCATAAACAAGATTAGTCTACTTAGAGCAGTTTCGAATGTACATTCGAAAAATACACACTCGAAAAGACTCGAACGCTATAATTTATCTCAAGAGTTGTCTATTTTGATTGACAACATGATATTAATCAGGACATGTTGGTCTATAGACCCACATGATCTTGATATGTTAGCCAAGTTTTGAAGGCTAGGCCTCATAAACACGAATTTTCTACTTAGAGCAGTTTCGAGTGTATATTCAAATAATACACACTCGAAAAGACTCGAACGCTATAATTTAGCTCAACCGGTGTCTATTTTTATTGGAAACATGCTAATGATCCGGACATATTGGTCTATAGACCCAGATGATCTTGATATTTTAGCTAAATTTTGAAGTCTAGGCCTCATAAACAAGATTTGTCTACTTAGAGAAGTTTCGAGTGTACATTCGAAAAATACACACTCGAAAAGACTTGAACGCTATAATTTAGCTCAAGAGGTGTCTATTTTGATTGAAAACATGCTATTGATCAGGACATGTTGGTCTATAGACCCACATGATCTTGATATTTTAACCTAATTTTGAAGTCTAGGCCACATAAACAAGATTTGTCTACTTAGAGCAGTTTCGAGTGTACATTCGAAAAATACACACTCGAAAAGACTCGAACGTTATAATTTAGCTCAAGAGATGTCTATTTTGATTGAAAACATGCTAATTATCAGGACATGTTGGTCTATAGACCCACATGATCTTGATATTTTAGCCAAGTTTTGAAGCCTAGGCCTTATAAACACGAATTTTCTACTTAGAGCATTTTCGAGTGTACATTCGAATAATACACACTCGAAAAGACTCGAACGCTATAATTTAGCTCAACAGGTTTCTATTTTTTTTTGGAAACATGCTAATGATCAGGACATGTTGGTCTATAGACCCACATGATCTTGATATTTTAGCTAAATTTTGAAGTCTAGGCCATATAAACAAGATTTGTCTACTTAGAGCAGTTTCGAGTGTACATTCGAAAAATACACACTCGAAAAGACTCGAACGCTATAATTTAGCTAAAGAGGTGTCTATTTTGATTGAAAACATGCTAATTATCAGGACATGTTGGTCTATATACCCACATGATCTTGATATTTTAGCCAAGTTTTGAAGCCTAGGCCTCATAAACACGAATTTTCTACTTAGAGCAGTTTCGAGTGTACATTCGAATAATACACACTCGAAAAGACTCGAACGCTATAATTTAGCTCAACAGGTTTCTATTTTTATAGGAAACATGCTAATGATCAGGACATGTTGGTCTATAGACCCAGATGATCTTGATATTTTAGCAAAATTTTGAAATCTAGGCCTCATAAACAAGATTTGTCTACTTAGAGCAGTTTCGAGTGTACATTCGAAAAATACACACTCGAAAAGACTCGAACGTTATAATTTAGCTCAAGAGATGTCTATTTTGATTGAAAACATGCTAATTATCAGGACATGTTGGTTTATATACCCACATGATCTTGATATTTTATCCAAGTTTTGAATCCTAGGCTTCATAAACACGAATTTTCTACTTAGAGCAGTTTCGAGTGTACATTCGAAAAATACACACTCGAAAAGACTCGAACGCTATAATTTAGCTCAAGAGGTGTCTATTTTGATTGAAAACATGCTATTGATCAGGACATGTTGGTCTATAGACCCACATGATCTTGATATGTTATCCAAGTTTTGAAGGCTAGGCCTCATAAACACGAATTTTCTACTTAAAGCAGTTTCGAGTGTACATTAAAATAATACACACTCGAAAAGACTCGAACGCTATAATTTAGCTCAACCGATGTCTATTTTGATTGAAAACATGCTAATTATCAGGACATGTTGGTCTATAGACCCACATGATTTTGATATTTTAGCCAAGTTTTGAAGCCTAGGCCTCATAAACACGAATTTTCTACTTAGAGCAGTTTCGAGTGTACATTCGAAAAATACACACTCGAAAAGACTCGAACGCTATAATTTAGCTCAAGAGGTGTCTATTTTGATTGGAAACATTCTAATGATCAGGACATGTTGGTCTATAGACCTAAATGATCTTGATATTTTAGCAAAATTTTGAAATCTAGGCCTCATAAACAAGATTTGTCTACTTAGAGCAGTTTCGAGTGTACATTCGAAAAATACACACTCGAAAAGACTCGAACGCTATAATTTAGCTCAAGAGGTGTCTATTTTGATTGAAAACATGCTAATTATCAGGACATGTTGGTCTATAGATCCACATGATCTTGATATTTTAGCCAAGTTTTGAATCCTAGGCCTCATAAACACAAATTTTCTACTTAGAGCAGTTTCGAGTGTACATTCGAAAAATACACACTCGAAAAGACTAGAACGCTATAATTTAGCTCAAGAGGTGTCTATATTGATTGGAAACATGCTAATGATCAGGACATGTTGGTGTATAGACCCACATGATCTTGATATTTTAGCCAAATTTTGAAGTCTAGGCCACATAAACAATATTTTTCTACTTAGAGCAGTTTCGAGTGTACATTCGAAAAATACACACTCGAAAAGACTCGAACGCTATAATTTAGCTCAAGAGGTGTCTATTTTGATTGAAAACATGCTAATTATCAGGACATGTTGGTCTATAGACCCACATGATCTTGATATTTTAGCCAAGTTTTGAATCCTAGGCCTCATAAACACAAATTTTCTACTTAGAGCAGTTTCGACTGTACATTCGAAAAATACACACTCGAAAAGACTCGAACGCTATAATTTATCTCAAGAGATGTCTATTTTGATTGAAAACATGCTAATTATCAGGACATGTTGGTCTATAGACCCACATGATCTTGATATTTTAGCCAAATTTTGAAGCCTATGCCACATAAACAAGATTTTTCTACTTAGAGCAGTTTCGAGTGTACATTCGAAAAATACACACTCGAAAAGACTCGAACGCTATAATTTAGCTCAAGAGGTGTCTATTTTGATTGAAAACATGCTAATTATCAGGACATGTTGGTCTATAGACCCACATGATCTTGATATTTTAGCCAATTTTTGAATCCTAGGCCTCATAAACACAAATTTTCTACTTAGAGCAGTTTCGAGTGTACATTCGAAAAATACACACTCGAAAAGACTAGAACGCTATAATTTTGCTCAAGAGGTGTCTATATTGATTGGAAACATGCTAATTATCAGGACATGTTGGTCTATAGACCCACATGATCTTGATATTTTAGCCAAATTTTGAAGTCTATGCCACATAAACAAGATTTTTCTACTTAGAGCAGTTTCGAGTGTACATTCGAAAAATACACACTCGAAAAGACTCGAACGCTATAATTTAGCTCAAGAGGTGTCTATTTTGATTGAAAACATGCTAATTATCAGGACATGTTGGTCTATAGACCCACATGATCTTGATATTTTATCCAAGTTTTGAAGCCTAGGTCTCATAAACACGAATTTTCTACTTAGAGCGGTTTCGAGTGTACATTCGAATAATACACACTCGAAAAGACTCGAACACTATAATTTAGATCAACAGGTTTCTATTTTTATTGGAAACATGCTAATGATCAGGACATGTTGGTCTATAGACCCAGATGATCTTGATATTTTAGCAAAATTTTAAAATCTAGGCCTCATAAACAAGATTTGTCTATTTAGAGCAGTTTCGAGTGTACATTCGAAAAATACACACTCGAAAAGACTCGAACGCTATAATTTAGCTCAAGAGGTGTCTATTTTGATTGAAAACATGCTAATTATCAGGACATGTTGGTCTATAGACCCACATGATCTTGATATTTTATCCAAGTTTTGAATCCTAGGCCTCATAAACATGAATTTTCTACTTAGAGCAGTTTCGAGTGTACATTCGAATAATACACACTCGAAAAGACTCGAACGCTATAATTTAGCTTAACAGGTTTCTATTTTTTTTGAAACATGCTAATGATCAGGACATGTTGGTCTATAGACCCAGATGATCTTGATATTTTAGCCAAATTTTGAAATCTAGGCCTCATAAACAAGATTTGTCTATTTAGAGCAGTTTCGAGTGTACATTCGAAAAATACACACTCGAAAAGACTCGAACGCTATAATTTAGCTCAAGAGGTGTCTATTTTGATTGAAAACATGCTAATTATCAGGACATGTTGGTCTATAGACCCACATGATCTTCATATTTTATCCAAATTTTGAAGCCTAGGCCTCATAAACACGAATATTCTACTTAGAGCAGTTTCGAGTGTACATTCGAAAAATACACACTCGAAAAGACTAGAACGCTATAATTTAGCTCAAGAGGTGTCTATTTTGATTGGAAACATGCTAATGATCAGGACATGTTGGTCTATAGACCCACATGATCTTGATATTTTAGCCAAATTTTGAAGTCTAGGCCACATAAACAAGATTTTTCTACTTAGAGCAGTTTCGAGTGTACATTCGAAAAATACACACTCGAAAAGACTCGAACGCTATAATTTAGCTCAAGAGGTGTCTATTTTGATTGAAAACATGCTAATTATCAGGACATGTTGGTCTATAGACCCACATGATCTTGATATTTTAGCCAAGTTTTGAAGCCTAGGCCTCATAAACACGAATTTTCTACTTAGACCAGTTTCGAGTGTACATTCGAATAATACACACTCGAAAAGACTCGAACGCTATAATTTAGCTCAACAGGTTTCTATTTTTATTGCAAACATGCTAATGATAAGGACATGTTGGTCTATAGACCCAGATGATCTTGATATTTTATCAAAATTTTGAAATCTAGGCCTCATAAACAAGATTTGTCTACTTAGAGCAGTTTCGAGTGTACATTCGAAAAATACACACTCGAAAAGACTCGAACGTTATAATTTAGCTCAAGAGATGTCTATTTTGATTGAAAACATGCTAATTATCAGGACATGTTGGTCTATAGTCCTATATGATCTTGATATTTTAGCCAAGTTTTGAAGCCTAGGCCTCATAAACACGAATTTTATACTTAAAGCAGTTTCGAGTGTACATTCGAAAAATACACACTCGAAAAGACTCGAACGCTATAATTTAGCTCAAGAGGTGTCTATTTTGATTGAAAACATGCTAATTATCAGGACATCTGGTCTATAGAACCACATGATCTTGATATCTTATCCAAGTTTTGAAGCCTAGGCCTCATAAACACGAATTTTCTACTTAGAGCAGTTTCGAGTGTACATTCGAATAATACACACTCGAAAAGACTCGAACGCTATAATTTAGCTCAACAGGTTTCTATTTTTATTGCAAACATGCTAATGATCAGGACATGTTGGTCTATAGACCCACATGATCTTGATATTTTAGCCAAATTTTGAAGTCTAGGCCACATAAACAAGATTTTTCTACTTAGAGCAGTTTCGAGTGTACATTCAAATAATACACACTCGAAAAGACTCGAACGCTATAATTTAGCTCAACCGGTGTCTATTTTTATTAGAAACATGCTAATGATCTGGACATGTTGGTCTATAGACCCAGATAATCTTGATATTTTAGCAAAATTTTGAAATCTAGGCCTCATAAACAAGATTTGTCTACTTAGAGCAGTTTCGAGTGTACATTCGAAAAATACACACTCGAAAAGACTCGAACGCTATAATTTAGCTCAAGAGGTGTCTATTTTGATTGAAAACATGCTAATGATAAGGACATGTAGGTCTATAGACCCACATGATCTTGATATTTTAGCCAAATTCTGAAGTCTAGGCCACATAAACAAGATTTTTCTACTTAGAGCAGTTTCGAGAGTACATTCGAAAAATACACACTCGAAAAGACTCGAACGCTATAATTTAGCTCAACATGTTTCTATTTTGATTGAAAACATGCTAATGATCAGGACATGTTGGTCTATAGACCCACATGATCTTGATATTTTAGCCAAATTTTGAAGTCTAGGCCACATAAACAAGATTTGTCTACTTAGAGCAGTTTCAAGTGTACATTCGAAAAATACACACTCGAAAAGACTCGAACGCTATAATTTAGCTCAAGAGGTGTCTATTTTGATTGAAAACATGCTAATGATCAGGACATGTTGGTCTATAGACCTACATGATCTTGATATTTTAGCCAAATTTTGAAGTCTAGGCCTCATAAACAAGATTTTTCTACTTAGAGTAGTTTCAAGTGTACATTCGAAAAATACACACTCGAAAAGACTCGAATGCTATAATTTAGCTCAACCGGTGTCTATTTTTATTGGAAACATGCTAATGATCAGGACATGTTGGTCTATATACCCACATGATCTTGATATTTTAGCCAAATTTTGAAGTCTAGGCCACATAAACAAGATTTTTTCTACTTAGAGCAGTTTCGAGTGTACATTCGAAAAATACACACTCGAAAAGACTCGAACGCTATAATTTAGCTCAAGAGGTGTCTATTTTGATTGAAAACATGCTAATTATCAGGACATGTTGGTCTATAGACCCACATGATTTCGATATTTTAGCCAAATTTTGAAGTCTAGGCCACATAAACAAGATTTTTCTACTTAGAGCAGTTTCGAGTGTACATTCGAAAAATACACACTCGAAAAGACTCGAACGCTATAATTTAGCTCAAGAGGTGTTTATTTTGATTGAAAACATGCTAATTATCAGGACATGTTGGTCTATAGAGCCACATGATCTTGATATTTTATCCAAGTTTTGAAATCTAGGCCTCATAAACAAGATTTGTCTACTTAGAGCAGTTTCGAGTGTACATTCGAAAAATACACACTCGAAAAGACTCGAACGTTATAATTTAGCTCAAGAGATGTCTATTTTGATTGAAAACATGCTAATTATCAGGAGATGTTGGTCTATAGACCCACATGATCTTGATATTTTAGCCAAGTTTTGAAGCCTAGGCCTCATAAACACGAATTTTCTACTTAGAGCAGTTTCGAGTGTACATTCGAAAAATACACACTCGAAAAGACTCGAACGCTATAAATTAGCTCCTCGGGTTTCTATTTTGATTGGAAACATGTTAATGATCAGGACATGTTGGTCTATCGACCCACATGATCTTGATATTTTAGCCAAGTTTTGAAGCCTAGGCCTCATAAACACGAATTTTCTACTTAGAGCAGTTTCGAGTGTACATTCGAATAATACACACTCGAAAAGACTCGAACGCTATAATTTAGCTCCACAGGTTTCTATTTTGATTGGAAACATGCTAATGATCAGGACATGTTGGTCTATAGACCCACATGATCTTTATATTTTATCCAAGTTTTGAAGCCTATGCCTCATAAACACGAATTTGCTACTTATAGCAGTTTTGAGTGTACATTCGAATAATACACACTCGGAAAGACTCGAACGCTATAATTTAGCTCAAGAGGTGTCTATTTTGATTGGAAACATGTTAATGATCAGGACATGTTGGTCTATAGACCCACATGATCTTGATATTTTAGCCAAATCTTGAAGTCTAGGCCACATAAACAAGATTTTTCTACTTAGAGCAGTTTCTAGTGTACATTCGAAAAATACACACTCGAAAAGACTCGAACGCTATAATTTAGCTCCACGGGTTTCTATTTTGATTGGAAACATGCAAATGATCAGGACATGTTGGTCTATAGACCCACATGATCTTGATATTTTAGCCAAAATTTGAAGTCTAGGCCACATAAACAAGATTTTTCTACTTAGAGCAGTTTCGAATGTACATTCGAAAAATACACACTCGAAAAGACTCGAACGCTATAATTTAGCTCAAGAGGTGTCTATTTTGATTGAAAACATGCTAATTATCAAGACATGTTGGTCTATAGACCCACATGATCTTTATATTTTATCCAAGTTTTGAAGCCTATGCCTCATAAACACGAATTTGCTACTTATAGAAGTTTCGAGTGTACATTTGAATAATACACACTCGAAAAGACTCGAACGCTATAATTTAGCTCCAGAGGTGTCTATTTTGATTGGAAACATGTTAATGATCAGGACTTGTTGGTTTATAGACCCACATGATCTTGATATTTTAGCCAAATTTTGAAATCTAGGCCACATAAACAAGATTTTTCTACTTAGAGCAGTTTCGACTGTACATTCGAAAAATACACACTCGAAAAGACTCGAACGCTATAATTTAGCTCAAGAGGTGTCTATTTTGATTGAAAACATGCTAATTATCAGGACATGTTGGTCTATAGACCCACATGATCTTGATATTTTATCCAAGTTTTGAAGCCTATGCCTCATAAACACGAATTTGCTACTTATAGAAGTTTCGAGTGTACATTTGAATAATACACACTCGAAAAGACTCGAACGTTATAATTTAGCTCCAGAGGTGTCTATTTTGATTGGAAACATGTTAATGATCAGGACTTGTTGGTTTATAGACCCACATGATCTTGATATTTTAGCCAAATTTTGAAATCTAGGCCACATAAACAAGATTTTTCTACTTAGAGCAGTTTCGACTGTACATTCGAAAAATACACACTCGAAAAGACTCGAACGCTATAATTTAGCTCAAGAGGTGTCTATTTTGATTGAAAACATGCTAATTATCAGGACATGTTGGTCTATAGAGCCACATGATCTTGATATTTTATCCAAGTTTTGAAATCTAGGCCTCATAAACAAGATTTGTCTACTTAGAGCAGTTACGAGTGTACATTCGAAAAATACACACTCGAAAAGACTCGAACGTTATAATTTAGCTCAAGAGATGTCTATTTTGATTGAAAACATGCTAATTATCAGGACATGTTGGTCTATAGACCCACATGATCTTGATATTTTATCCAAGGTTTGAAGCCTAGGCCTCAAAAACAAGATTTTTCTACTTAAAGCAGTTTCGAGTGTACATTCGAAAAATACACACTCGGAAAGACTCGAACGCTATAATTTATCTCAAGAGGTGTCTATTTTGATTGGAAACATGCTAATGATCAGGACATGTTAGTCTATAGACCCAGATGATCTTGATATTTTAGCAAAATTTTGAAATCTAGGCCTCATAAACAAGATTTGTCTACTTAGAGCAGTTTCGAGTGTACATTCGAAAAATACACACTCGAAAAGACTCGAACGCTATAATTTAGCTCAAGAGGTGTCTATTTTGATTGAAAACATGCTATTAATCAGGACATGTTGGTCTATAGACCCACATGATCTTGATATTTTAGCCAAGTTTTGAAGCCTAGGCCTCATAAACACGAATTTTCTACTTAGAGCAGTTTCGAGTGTACATTCGAATAATACACACTCGAAAAGACTCGAATGCTATAATTTATCTCAACAGGTTTCTATTTTTATTGGAAACATGCTAATTATCAGGACATGTTGGTCTATAGACCCAGATGATCTTGATATTTTAGCAAAATTTTGAAATCTAGGCCTCATAAACAAGATTTGTCTACTTAGAGCAGTTTCGAGTGTACATTCGAAAAATACACACTCGAAAAGACTCAAACGCTATAATTTAGCTCAAGAGGTGTCTATTTTGATTGAAAACATGCTATTGATCATGACATGTTGGTCTATAGACCCACATGATCTTGATATGTTAGCCAAGTTTTGAAGGCTAGGCCTCATAAACACGAATTTTCTACTTAGAGAAGTTTCGAGTGTACATTCATATAATTCACACTCGAAAAGACTCAAACGCTATAATTTAGCTCAACAGGTGTCTATTTTTATCGGAAACATGCTAATGATCAGGACATGTTGGTCTATAGACCCAGATGATCTTGATATCTTAACTAAATTTTGAAGTCTAGGCCTCATAAACAAGATTTGTCTACTTAGAGCAGTTTCGAGTGTACATTCGAAAAATACACACTCGAAAAGACTAGAACGTTATAATTTAGCTCAAGAGATGTCTATTTTGATTGAAAACATGCTAATTATCAGAACATGTTGGTCTACAGACCCACATGATCTTGATATTTTAGCCAAGTTTTGAAGCCTAGGCCTCATAAACACGAATTTTCTACTTAGAGCATTTTCGAGTGTACATTCGAATAATACACACTTGAAAAGACTCGAACGCTATAATTTAGCTCAACAGGTTTCTATTTTTTTTGGAAACATGCTAATGATCAGGACATGTTGGTCTATAGACCCACATGATCTTGATATTTTAGCCAAATTTTGAAGTCTAGGCCATATAAACAAGATTTGTCTACTTAGAGCAGTTTCGAGTGTACATTCGAAAAATACACACTCGAAAAGACTCGAACGCTATAATTTATCTCAAGAGTTGTCTATTTTGATTGACAACATGATATTAATCAGGACATGTTGGTCTATATACCCACATGATCTTGATATTTTAGCCAAGTTTTGAATCCTAGGCCTCATAAACACGAATTTTCTACTTAGACCAGTTTCGAGTGTATATTCGAATAATACACACTCGAAAATACTCGAACGCTATAATTTAGCTCAAGAGGTTTCTATTTTTATTGGAAACATGCTAATGATCAGGACATGTTGGTCTATAGACCCACATGATATTGATATTTTAGCTAAATTTTGAAGTCTCTGCCATATAAACAAGATTTGTCTACTTAGAGCAGTTTCGAGTGTACATTCGAAAAATACACACTCGAAAAGACTCGAACGCTATAATTTAGCTAAAGAGGTGTCTATTTTGATTGAAAACATGCTAATTATCAGGACATGTTGGTCTATATACCCACATGATCTTGATATTTTAGCCAAGTTTTGAAGCCTAGTCCTCATAAACACGAATTTTCTACTTAGACCAGTTTCGAGTGTATATTCGAATAATACACACTCGAAAAGACTCGAACGCTATAATTTAGCTCAAGAGGTTTCTATTTTTATTGGAAACATGCTAATGATCAGGACATGTTGGTCTATAGACCCAGATGATCTTGATATTTTAGCAAAATTTTGAAATCTAGGCGTCATAAACAAGATTTGTCTATTTAGAGCAGTTTCGAGTGTACATTCGAAAAATACACACTCGAAAAGACTCGAACGCTATAATTTATCTCAAGAGGTGTCTATTTTGATTGAAAACATGCTATTAATCAGGACATGTTGGTTTACAGACCCACATGATCTTGATATGTTAGCCAAGTTTTGAAGGCTAGGCCTCATAGACACGAATTTTCTACTTAGAGCAGTTTCGAGTGTACATTCGAATAATACACACTCGAAAAGACTCGAACGCTATAATTTAGCTCAAGAGGTGTCTATTTTGATTGAAAACATGCTAATTATCAGGACATGTTTGTCCATAGACCAAGATGATCTTGATATTTTAGCTAAATTTTGAAGTCTAGGCCTCATAAACAAGATTTGTCTACTCAGAGAAGTTTCGAGTGTACATTCGAAAAATACACACTCGAAAAGACTCGAACGTTATAATTTAGCTCAAAAGGTGTCTATTTTTATTGAAAACATGCTATTGATCAGGACATGTTGGTCTATAGACCCACATGATCTTGATATGTTAGCCAAGTTTTGAAGGGTAGGCCTCATAAACACGAATTTTCTACTTAGAGCAGTTTCGAGTGTACATTCATATAATACACACTAGAAAAGACTCGAACGCTATAATTTAGCTCAACATGTGTCTATTTTTATAGGAAACATGCTAATGATCAGGACATGTTGGTCTATAGACCCAGATGATCTTGATATTTTAACTAAATTTTGAAGTCTAGGCCTCATAAACAAGATTTGTCTACTTAGAGCAGTTTCGAGTGTACATTCGAAAAATACACACTCGAAAAGACTAGAAAGTTATAATTTAGCTCAAGAGATGTCTATTTTGATTGAAAACATGCTAATTATCAGGACATGTTGGTCTACAGACCCACATGATCTTGATATTTTAGCCAAGTTTTGAAGCCTAGGCTTCATAAACATGAATTTTCTACTTAGAGCAGTTTCGAGTGTACATTCGAAAAATACACACTCGAAAAGACTCGAACGCTATAATTTATCTCAAGAGGTGTCTATTTTGATTGGAAACATGCTAATGATCAGGACATGTTGGTCTATAGACCCACATGATCTTCATATTTTAGCTAAATTTTGAAGTCTAGGCCATATAAACAAGATTTGTCTACTTAGAGCAGTTTCGAGTGTACATTCGAAAAATACACACTCGAAAAGACTCGAACGCTATAATTTAGCTAAAGAGGTGTCTATTTTGATTGAAAACATGCTAATTATCAGGACATGTTGGTCTATATACCCACATGATCTTGATATTTTAGCCAAGTTTTGAAGCCTAGGCCTCATAAACACGAATTTTCTACTTAGACCAGTTTCGAGTGTATATTCGAATAATACACACTCGAAAAGACTCGAACGCTATAATTTAGCTCAAGAGGTTTCTACTTTTATTGGAAACATGCTAATGGTCAGGACATGTTGGTCTATAGACCCAGATGATCTTGATATTTTAGCAAAATTTTGAAATCTAGGCCTCATAAAAAAGATTTGTCTATTTAGAGCAGTTTCGAGTGTACATTCGAAAAATACACACTCGAAAAGACTCGAACGCTATAATTTATCTCAAGAGGTGTCTATTTTGATTGAAAACATGCGATTAATCAGGACATGTTGGTTTACAGACCCACATGATCTTGATATGTTAGCTAAGTTTTGAAGGCTAGGCCTCATAGACACGAATTTTCTACTTAGAGCAGTTTCGAGTGTACATTCGAATAATACACACTCGAAAAGACTCGAACGCTATAATTTAGCTCAAAAGGTGTCTATTTTGATTGAAAACATGCTAATTATCAGGACATGTTGGTCCATAGACCAAGATGATCTTGATATTTTAGCTAAATTTTGAAGTCTAGGCCTCATAAACAAGATTTGTCTACTCAGAGAAGTTTCGAGTGTACATTCGAAAAATACACACTCGAAAAGACTCGAACGTTATAATTTAGCTCAAAAGGTGTCTATTTTTATTGAAAACATGCTATTGATCAGGACATGTTGGTCTATAGACCCACATGATCTTGATATGTTAGCCAAGTTTTGAAGGGTAGGCCTCATAAACACGAATTTTCTACTTAGAGCAGTTTCGAGTGTACATTCATATAATACACACTAGAAAAGACTCGAACGCTATAATTTAGCTCAACCGGTGTCTATTTTTATTGGAAACATGCTAATGATCAAGACATGTTGGTCTATATACCCAGATGATCTTGATATTTTAGCTAAATTTTGAAGTCTAGGCCTCATAAACAAGATTTGTATACTTAGAGCAGTTTCGAGTGTACATTCAAAAAATACACACTCAAAAAGACTCGAACGTTATAATTTAGCTCAAGAGATGTCTATTTTGATTGAAAACATGCTAATTATCAGGACATGTTGGTCTATAGACCCACATGATCTTGATATTTTAGCCAAGTTTTGAAGCCTAGGCCTCATAAACACGAATTTTCTACTTAGAGCAGTTTCAAGTGTACATTCGAAAAATACACACTCGAAAAGACTCGAACGCTATAATTTAGCTCAACCGGTATCTATTTTTATTGGAAACATGCTAATGATCCGGACATATTGGTCTATAGACCCAGATGATCTTGATATTTTAGCTAAATTTTGAAGTCTAGGCCTCATAAACAAGATTTGTCTACTTAGAGAAGTTTCGAGTGTACATTCGAAAAATACACACTCGAAAAGACTTGAACGCTATAATTTAGCTCAAGAGGTGTCTATTTTGATTGAAAACATGCTATTGATCAGGACATGTTGGTCTATAGACCCACATGATCTTGATATTTTATCCTAATTTTGAAGTCTAGGCCACATAAACAAGATTTGTCTACTTAGAGCAGTTTCGAGTGTACATTCGAAAAATACACACTCGAAAAGACTCGAACGTTATAATTTAGCTCAAGAGATGTCTATTTTGATTGAAAACATGCTAATTATCAGGACATGTTGGTCTATAGACCCACATGATCTTGATATTTTATCCAAGTTTTGAAGCCTAGGCCTTATAAACACGAATTTTCTACTTAGAGCATTTTCGAGTGTACATTCGAATAATACACACTCGAAAAGACTCGAACGCTATAATTTAGCTCAACAGGTTTCTATTTTTTTTGGAAACATGCTAATGATCAGGACGTGTTGGTCTATAGACCCACATGATCTTGATATTTTAGCAAAATTTTGAAGTCTAGGCCACAAAAAAAAAAGATTTTTCTACTTAGAGCAGTTTCGAGTGTACATTCGAAAAATACACACTCGAAAAGACTCGAACGCTATAATTTAGCTCAAGAGGTGTCTATTTTGATTGAAAACATGCTAATTATCAGGACATGTTGGTCTATAGACCCACATGATCTTGATATTTTAGCCAAGTTTTGAAGCCTAGGCCTTATAAACACGAATTTTCTACTTAGAGCAGTTTCGAGTGTACATTCGAATAATACACACTCGAAAAGACTCGAACGCTATAATTTAGCTCAACAGGTTTCTATTTTTTTTTGGAAACATGCTAATGATCAGGACATGTTGGTCTATAGACCCACATGATCTTGATATTTTAGCTAAATTTTGAAGTCTAGGCCATATAAACAAGATTTGTCTACTTAGAGCAGTTTCGAGTGTACATTCGAAAAATACACACTCGAAAAGACTCGAACGCTATAATTTAGCTAAAGAGGTGTCTATTTTGATTGAAAACATGCTAATTATCAGGACATGTTGGTCTATATACCCACATGATCTTGATATTTTAGCCAAGTTTTGAAGCCTAGGCCTCATAAACACGAATTTTCTACTTAGAGCAGTTTCGAGTGTACATTCGAATAATACACACTCGAAAAGACTCGAACGCTATAATTTAGCTCAACAGGTTTCTATTTTTATTGGAAACATGCTAATGATCAGGATATGTTGGTCTATAAACCCAGATGATCTTGATATTTTAGCAAAATTTTGAAATCTAGGCCTCCTAAACAAGATTTGTCTACTTGGAGCAGTTTCGAGTGTACATTTTAAAAATACACACTCGAAAAGACTCGAACGCTATAATTTAGCTCAAGAGGTGTCTATTTTGACTGAAAACATGCTATTGATCAGGACATGTTGGTCTATAGACCCACATGATCTTGATATTTTAGCCAAGTTTTGAAGGCTAGGCCTCATAAACACGAATTTTCTACTTAGAGCAGTTTCGAGTGTACATTCGAATAATACACACTCGAAAAGACTCGAACGCTATAATTTAGCTCAAGAGGTGTCTATTTTTATTGGAAACATGCTAATGATCAGGACATGTTGGTCTATAGACCCAGATGATCTTGATATTTTAGCCAAATTTTGAATTCTAGGCCACATAAACAAGATTTTTCTACTTAGAGCAGTTTCGAGTGTACATTCGAAAAATACACACTCGAAAAGACTAGAACGCTATAATTTAATTCAAGAGGTGTCTATTTTGATTGAAAACATGCTAATTATCAGGACATGTTGGTCTATAGACCCACATGATCTTGATATTTTAGCCAAGTTTTGAAGCCTAGGCCTCATAAACACGAATTTTCTACTTAGAGCAGTTTCGAGCGTACATTCGAATAATACACACTCGAAAAGAATCGAACGCTATAATTTAGCTCAACATGTGTATATTTTTATTGGAAATATGCTAATTATCAGGACATGTTGGTCTATAGACCCACATGATCTTGATATTTTATCCAAGTTTTAAAGGCTAGGCTTCATAAACAAGATTTGTCTACTTAGAGCAGTTTCGAGTGTACATTCGAAAAATACACACTCGAAAAGACTCGAACGCTATAATTTAATTCAAGAGGTGTCTATTTTGATTGAAAACATGCTAATTATCAGGACATGTTGGTCTATAGACCCACATGATCTTGATATTTTAGCCAAGTTTTGAAGCCTAGGCCTCATAAACACGAATTTTCTACTTAGAGCAGTTTCGAGCGTACATTCGAATAATACACACTCGAAAAGAATCGAACGCTATAATTTAGCTCAACATGTGTATATTTTTATTGGAAATATGCTAATTATCAGGACATGTTGGTCTATAGACCCACATGATCTTGATATTTTAGCCAAGTTTTGAAGGCTAGGCCTCATAAACACGAATTTTCTACTTAGAGCAGTTTCGAGTGTACATTCGAATAATACACACTCGAAAAGACTCGAACGCTATAATTTAGCTCAAGAGGTGTCTATTTTTATTGGAAACATGCTAATTATCAGGACATGTTGGTTTATAGACCCACATGATCTTGATATTTTAGCCAAGTTTTGAAGTCTAGGCTTCAAAAACAAGATTTGTCTACTTAGAGCAGTTTCGAGTGTACATTCGAAAAATACACACTCGAAAAGACTAGAACGCTATAATTTAATTCAATAGGTGTCTATTTTGATTGAAAACATGCTAATTATCAGGACATGTTGGTCTATAGACCCACATGATCTTGATATTTTAGCCAAGTTTTGAAGCCTAGGCCTCATAAACACGAATTTTCTACTTAGAGCAGTTTCGAGTGTACATTCGAATAATACACACTCGAAAAACTCGAACGCTATAATTTAGCTCAACCGATGTCTATTTTTATTGGAAACATGCTAATGATCAGGACATATTGGTCTATAGACCCAGATGATCTTGATATTTTAGCTAAATTTTGAAGTCTAGGCCTCATAAACAAGATTTGTCTACTTAGAGAAGTTTCGAGTGTAGATTCGAAAAATACACACTCGAAAAGACTCGAACGCTATAATTTAGCTCAAGAGGTGTCTATTTTGATTGAAAACATGCTAATTATCAGGACATGTTGGTCTATAGACCCACATGATCTTGATATTTTAGCCAAGTTTTGAAGCCTAGGCCTCATAAACACGAATTTTCTACTTAGAGCAGTTTCGAGTGTACATTCGAATAATACACACTCGAAAAGACTCGAACGCTATAATTTAGCTCAACAGGTTTCTATTTTTATTGGAAACATGCTAATGATCAGGAGATGTTGGTCTATAGACCCATATGATCATGATATTTTAGCAAAATTTTGAAATCTAGGCCTCATAAACAAGATTTGTCTACTTAAAGCAGTTTCGAGTGTACATTCGAAAAATACACACTCGAAAAGACTCGAACGCTATAATTTAGCTCAAGAGGTGTCTATTTTGATTGAAAACATGCTAATTATCAGGACATGTTGGTCTATAGACCCACATGATCTTGATATTTTAGCCAAATTTTGAAGTCTAGGACACATAAACAAGATTTTTCTACTTAGAGCAGTTTCGAGTGTACATTCGAAAAATACGCAATCGAAAAGACTCGAACGCTATAATTTAGCTCAAGAGGTGTCTATTTTGATTGAAAACATGCTAATGATCAGGACATGTTGGTCTATAGACCCACATGATCTTGATATTTTAGCCAAATTTTGAAGTCTAGGCCACATAAACAAGATTTTTCTACTTAGAGCAGTTTCGAGTGTACATTCGAAAAATACACACTCGAAAAGACTCGAACGCTATAATTTAGCTCAAGAGGTGTCTATTTTGATTGAAAACATGCTAATTATCAGGACATGTTGGTCTATAGACCCACATGATCTTTATAATTTATCCAAGTTTTGAAGTCTAGGCCTCATAAACACGAATTTTCTACTTAGAGCAGTTTCGAGTGTACATTCGAATAATACACACTCGAAAAGACTCGAACGCTATAATTTAGCTCAACAGGTTTCTATTTTTATTGGAAACATGCTAATGATCAGGACATGTTGGTATATAGACCCAGATGATCTTGATATTTTAGCAAAATTTTGAAATCTAGGCCTCATAAACAAGATTTGTCTACTTAGAGCAGTTTCGAGTGTACATTCGAAAAATACACTCTCGAAAAGACTCGAACGTTATAATTTAGCTCAAGAGATGTCTATTTTGATTGAAAACATGCTAATTATCAGGACATGTTGGTCTATAGACCCACATGATCTTGATATTTTAGCCAAGTTTTGAAGCCTAGGCCTCATAAACACGAATTTTCTACTTAGAGCAGTTTCGAGTATACATTCGAATAATACACACTCGAAAAGATTCGAACGCTATAATTTAGCTCAACAGGTTTTTATTTTTATTGGAAACATGCTAATGATCAGGACATGTTGGTCTATAGACCCAGATGATCTTGATATTTTAGCAAAATTTTGAAATCTAGGCCTCATAAACAAGATTTGTCTTCTTAGAGCAGTTTCGAGTGTACATTCGAAAAATACACACTCGAAAAGACTCGAACACTATAATTTAGATCAAGAGGTGTCTATTTTGATTGAAAACATGCTAATTATCAGGACATGTTGGTCTATAGACCCACATGATCTTGATATTTTAGCCAAATTTTGAATGCTAGGCCACATAAACAAGATTTTTCTAATTAGAGCAGTTTCGACTGTACATTCGAAAAATACACACTCAAAAAGACTCGAACGCTATAATTTAGCTCAAGAGGTGTCTATTTTGATTGAAAACATGCTAATTATCAGGACATGTTGGTCTATAGACCCACATGATCTTGATATTTTAGCCAAGTTTTGAAGCCTAGGCCTTATAAACACGAATTTTCTACTTAGAGCAGTTTCGAGTGTACATTCGAATAATACACACTCGAAAAGACTCGAACGCTATAATTTAGCTTAACAGGTTTCTATTTTTTTTGAAACATGCTAATGATCAGGACATGTTGGTCTATAGACCCAGATGATCTTGATATTTTAGCCAAATTTTGAAATCTAGGCCTCATAAACAAGATTTGTCTATTTAGAGCAGTTTCGAGTGTACATTCGAAAAATGCACACTCGAAAAGACTCGAACGCTATAATTTAGCTCAAGAGGTGTCTATTTTGATTGAAAACATGCTATTAATCAGGACATGTTGGTCTATAGACCCACATGATCTTGATATTTTAGCCAAGTTTTGAAGCCTAGGCCTCATAAACACGAATTTTCTACTTAGAGCAGTTTCGAGTGTACATTCGAATAATACACACTCGAAAAGACTCGAATGCTATAATTTATCTCAACAGGTTTCTATTTTTATTGGAAACATGCTAATGATCAGGACATGTTGGTCTATAGACCCAGATGATCTTGATATTTTAGCAAAATTTTGAAATCTAGGCCTCATAAACAAGATTTGTCTACTTAGAGCAGTTTCGAGTGTACATTCGAAAAATACACACTCGAAAAGACTCAAACGCTATAATTTAGCTCAAGAGGTGTCTATTTTGATTGAAAACATGCTATTGATCATGACATGTTGGTCTATAGACCCACATGATCTTGATATGTTAGCCAAGTTTTGAAGGCTATGCCTCATAAACACGAATTTTCTACTTAGAGAAGTTTCGAGTGTACATTCATATAATTCACACTCGAAAAGACTCAAACGCTATAATTTAGCTCAACAGGTGTCTATTTTTATCGGAAACATGCTAATGATCAGGACATGTTGGTCTATAGACCCAGATGATCTTGATATCTTAACTAAATTTTGAAGTCTAGGCCTCATAAACAAGATTTGTCTACTTAGAGCAGTTTCGAGTGTACATTCGAAAAATACACACTCGAAAAGACTAGAACGTTATAATTTAGCTCAAGAGATGTCTATTTTGATTGAAAACATGCTAATTATCAGAACATGTTGGTCTACAGACCCACATGATCTTGATATTTTAGCCAAGTTTTGAAGCCTAGGCCTCATAAACACGAATTTTCTACTTAGAGCATTTTCGAGTGTACATTCGAATAATACACACTTGAAAAGACTCGAACGCTATAATTTAGCTCAACAGGTTTCTATTTTTTTTGGAAACATGCTAATGATCAGGACATGTTGGTCTATAGACCCACATGATCTTGATATTTTAGCCAAATTTTGAAGTCTAGGCCATATAAACAAGATTTGTCTACTTAGAGCAGTTTCGAGTGTACATTCGAAAAATACACACTCGAAAAGACTCGAACGCTATAATTTATCTCAAGAGTTGTCTATTTTGATTGACAACATGATATTAATCAGGACATGTTGGTCTATATACCCACATGATCTTGATATTTTAGCCAAGTTTTGAATCCTAGGCCTCATAAACACGAATTTTCTACTTAGACCAGTTTCGAGTGTATATTCGAATAATACACACTCGAAAATACTCGAACGCTATAATTTAGCTCAAGAGGTTTCTATTTTTATTGGAAACATGCTAATGATCAGGACATGTTGGTCTATAGACCCACATGATATTGATATTTTAGCTAAATTTTGAAGTCTCTGCCATATAAACAAGATTTGTCTACTTAGAGCAGTTTCGAGTGTACATTCGAAAAATACACACTCGAAAAGACTCGAACGCTATAATTTAGCTAAAGAGGTGTCTATTTTGATTGAAAACATGCTAATTATCAGGACATGTTGGTCTATATACCCACATGATCTTGATATTTTAGCCAAGTTTTGAAGCCTAGTCCTCATAAACACGAATTTTCTACTTAGACCAGTTTCGAGTGTATATTCGAATAATACACACTCGAAAAGACTCGAACGCTATAATTTAGCTCAAGAGGTTTCTATTTTTATTGGAAACATGCTAATGATCAGGACATGTTGGTCTATAGACCCAGATGATCTTGATATTTTAGCAAAATTTTGAAATCTAGGCGTCATAAACAAGATTTGTCTATTTAGAGCAGTTTGGAGTGTACATTCGAAAAATACACACTCGAAAAGACTCGAACGCTATAATTTATCTCAAGAGGTGTCTATTTTGATTGAAAACATGCTATTAATCAGGACATGTTGGTTTACAGACCCACATGATCTTGATATGTTAGCCAAGTTTTGAAGGCTAGGCCTCATAGACACGAATTTTCTACTTAGAGCAGTTTCGAGTGTACATTCGAATAATACACACTCGAAAAGACTCGAACGCTATAATTTAGCTCAAGAGGTGTCTATTTTGATTGAAAACATGCTAATTATCAGGACATGTTTGTCCATAGACCAAGATGATCTTGATATTTTAGCTAAATTTTGAAGTCTAGGCCTCATAAACAAGATTTGTCTACTCAGAGAAGTTTCGAGTGTACATTCGAAAAATACACACTCGAAAAGACTCGAACGTTATAATTTAGCTCAAAAGGTGTCTATTTTTATTGAAAACATGATATTGATCAGGACATGTTGGTCTATAGACCCACATGATCTTGATATGTTAGCCAAGTTTTGAAGGGTAGGCCTCATAAACACGAATTTTCTACTTAGAGAAGTTTCGAGTGTACATTCATATAATACACACTAGAAAAGACTCGAACGCTATAATTTAGCTCAACATGTGTCTATTTTTATAGGAAACATGCTAATGATCAGGACATGTTGGTCTATAGACCCAGATGATCTTGATATTTTAACTAAATTTTGAAGTCTAGGCCTCATAAACAAGATTTGTCTACTTAGAGCAGTTTCGAGTGTACATTCGAAAAATACACACTCGAAAAGACTAGAACGTTATAATTTAGCTCAAGAGATGTCTATTTTGATTGAAAACATGCTAATTATCAGGACATGTTGGTCTACAGACCCACATGATCTTGATATTTTAGCCAAGTTTTGAAGCCTAGGCTTCATAAACATGAATTTTCTACTTAGAGCAGTTTCGAGTGTACATTCGAAAAATACACACTCGAAAAGACTCGAACGCTATAATTTATCTCAAGAGGTGTCTATTTTGATTGGAAACATGCTAATGATCAGGACATGTTGGTCTATAGACCCACATGATCTTCATATTTTAGCTAAATTTTGAAGTCTAGGCCATATAAACAAGATTTGTCTACTTAGAGCAGTTTCGAGTGTACATTCGAAAAATACACACTCGAAAAGACTCGAACGCTATAATTTAGCTAAAGAGGTGTCTATTTTGATTGAAAACATGCTAATTATCAGGACATGTTGGTCTATATACCCACATGATCTTGATATTTTAGCCAAGTTTTGAAGCCTAGGCCTCATAAACACGAATTTTCTACTTAGAGCAGTTTCGAGTGTACATTCGAATAATACACACTCGAAAAGACTCGAACGCTATAATTTAGCTCAACAGGTTTCTATTTTTATTGGAAACATGCTAATGATCAGGATATGTTGGTCTATAAACCCAGATGATCTTGATATTTTAGCAAAATTTTGAAATCTAGGCCTCCTAAACAAGATTTGTCTACTTGGAGCAGTTTCGAGTGTACATTTTAAAAATACACACTCGAAAAGACTCGAACGCTATAATTTAGCTCAAGAGGTGTCTATTTTGACTGAAAACATGCTATTGATCAGGACATGTTGGTCTATAGACCCACATGATCTTGATATTTTAGCCAAGTTTTGAAGGCTAGGCCTCATAAACACGAATTTTCTACTTAGAGCAGTTTCGAGTGTACATTCGAATAATACACACTCGAAAAGACTCGAACGCTATAATTTAGCTCAAGAGGTGTCTATTTTTATTGGAAACATGCTAATGATCAGGACATGTTGGTCTATAGACCCAGATGATCTTGATATTTTAGCCAAATTTTGAATTCTAGGCCACATAAACAAGATTTTTCTACTTAGAGCAGTTTCGAGTGTACATTCGAAAAATACACACTCGAAAAGACTAGAACGCTATAATTTAATTCAAGAGGTGTCTATTTTGATTGAAAACATGCTAATTATCAGGACATGTTGGTCTATAGACCCACATGATCTTGATATTTTAGCCAAGTTTTGAAGCCTAGGCCTCATAAACACGAATTTTCTACTTAGAGCAGTTTCGAGCGTACATTCGAATAATACACACTCGAAAAGAATCGAACGCTATAATTTAGCTCAACATGTGTATATTTTTATTGGAAATATGCTAATTATCAGGACATGTTGGTCTATAGACCCACATGATCTTGATATTTTATCCAAGTTTTAAAGGCTAGGCTTCATAAACAAGATTTGTCTACTTAGAGCAGTTTCGAGTGTACATTCGAAAAATACACACTCGAAAAGACTCGAACGCTATAATTTAATTCAAGAGGTGTCTATTTTGATTGAAAACATGCTAATTATCAGGACATGTTGGTCTATAGACCCACATGATCTTGATATTTTAGCCAAGTTTTGAAGCCTAGGCCTCATAAACACGAATTTTCTACTTAGAGCAGTTTCGAGCGTACATTCGAATAATACACACTCGAAAAGAATCGAACGCTATAATTTAGCTCAACATGTGTATATTTTTATTGGAAATATGCTAATTATCAGGACATGTTGGTCTATAGACCCACATGATCTTGATATTTTAGCCAAGTTTTAAAGGCTAGGCCTCATAAACAAGATTTGTCTACTTAGAGCAGTTTCGAGTGTACATTCGAAAAATACACACTCGAAAAGACTCGAACGCTATAATTTAATTCAAGAGGTGTCTATTTTGATTGAAAACATGCTAATTATCAGGACATGTTGGTCTATAGACCCACATGATCTTGATATTTTAGCCAAGTTTTGAAGCCTAGGCCTCATAAACACGAATTTTCTACTTAGAGCAGTTTCGAGCGTACATTCGAATAATACACACTCGAAAAGAATCGAACGCTATAATTTAGCTCAAGAGGTGTCTATTTTTATTGGAAACATGCTAATTATCAGGACATGTTGGTCTATATACCCACATGATCTTGATATTTTAGCCAAGTTTTGAAGCCTAGGCCTCATAAACACGAATTTTCTACTTAGAGCAGTTTCGAGCGTACATTCGAATAATACACACTCGAAAAGAATCGAACGCTATAATTTAGCTCAACATGTGTATATTTTTATTGGAAATATGCTAATTATCAAGACATGTTGGTCTATAGACCCACATGATCTTGATATTTTATCCAAGTTTTAAAGGCCAGGCCTCATAACAAGATTTGTCTACTTAGAGCAGTTTCGAGTGTACATTCGAAAAATACACACTCGAAAAGAATCGAACGCTATAATTTAATTCAAGAGGTGTCTATTTGGATTGGAAACATGCTAATGATCAAGACATGTTGGTCTGTAGACTTACATGATCTTGATATTTTAGCCAAGTTTTAAAGGCTAGGCCTCATAAACAAGATTTTTCTACTTAGAGAAGTTTCGAGTGTACTTTCGAAAAATACACACTCGAAAAGACTCGAACGCTATAATTTAGCTCAAGAGGTGTCTATTTTGATTGGAAACATGCTAATGATCAGGACATGTTGGTCTATAGACCCACATGATCTTGATATTTTAGCCAAAATTTGAAGTCTAGGCCACATAAACAAGATTTTTCTACTTAGAGCAGTTTCGAGTGTACATTCGAAAAATACACATTCGAAAAGACTCGAACGCTATAATTTAGCTCCAGAGGTGTCTATTTTGATTGGAAACATGCTATTGATCAGGACATGTTGGTCTATAGACCCACATGATCTTGATATTTTAGCCAAATTTTGAAGTCTAGGCCACATAAACAAGATTTTTCTACTTAGAGCAGTTTCAAGTGTACATTCAAAAAATACACACTCGAAAAGAATCGAACGCTATAATTTAGCTCCAGAGATGTCTATTTTGATTGAAAACATGTTAATTATCAGGACATGTTGGTCTATCGACCCACATGATCTTGATATTTTAGCCAAGTTTTGAAGCCTAGGCCTCATAAACACAAATTTTCTACTTAGAGCAGTTTCGAGTGTACGTTCGAAAAATACACACTCGAAAAGACTCGAACGCTATAATTTATCTCAAGAGATGTCTATTTTGATTGAAAACATGCTAATTATCAGGACATGTTGGTCTATAGACCCACATGATCTTGATATTTTAGCCAAGTTTTGAAGCCTAGGCCTCATACACACGAATTTTCTACTTAGAGCAGTTTCGAGTGTATATTCGAAAAATACACACTCGAAAAGACTCGAACGCTATAATTTAGCTCAAGAGGTGTCTATATTGATTGGAAACATGCTAATGATCAGGACATGTTGGTCTATAGACCCACATGATCTTGATATTTTAGCCAAATTTTGAAGTCTAGGCCACACAAACAAGATTTTTTTACTTAGAGCAGTTTCAAGTGTACATTCAAAAAATACACACTCGAAAAGACTCGAACGCTATAATTTATCTCAAGAGATGTCTATTTTGATTGAAAACATGCTAATTATCAGGACATGTTGGTCTATAGACCCACATGATCTTGATATTTTAGCCAAGTTTTGAAGCCTAGGCCTCATACACACGAATTTTCTACTTAGAGCAGTTTCGAGTGTATATTCGAAAAATACACACTCTAAAAGACTCGAACGCTATAATTTAGCTCAAGAGGTGTCTATATTGATTTGAAACATGCTAATTATCAGGACATGTTGGTCTATTGACCCACATGATCTTGATATTTTAGCCAAATTTTGAAGTCTAGGCCACATAAACAAGATTTTTCTACTTAGAGCAGTTTCGAGTGTACATTCGAATAATACACACTCGAAAAGACTCGAACGCTATAATTTATCTCAAGAGATGTCTATTTTGATTGAAAACATGCTAATTATCAGGACATGTTGGTCTATAGACCCACATGATCTTGATATTTTAGCCAAGTTTTGAAGCCTAGGCCTCATACACACGAATTTTCTACTTAGAGCAGTTTCGAGTGTATATTCGAAAAATACACACTCTAAAAGACTCGAACGCTATAATTTAGCTCAAGAGGTGTCTATTTTGATTTGAAACATGCTAATTATCAGGACATGTTGGTCTATAGACCCACATGATCTTGATATTTTAGCCAAATTTTGAAGTCTAGGCCACATAAACAAGATTTTTCTACTTAGAGCAGTTTCGAGTGTACATTCGAAAAATACACACTCGAAAAGACTCGAACGCTATAATTTAGCTCAAGAGGTGTCTATTTTGATTGAAAACATGCTAATTATCAGGACATGTTGGTCTATAGACCCACATGATCTTGATATTTTAGCCAAATTTTGAAGTCTAGGTTACATAAACAAGATTTTTCTACTTAGAGCAGTTTCGAGTGTACATTCGAAAAATACACACTCGAAAAGACTCGAACGCTATAATTTAGCTCAAGAGGTGTCTATTTTGATTGGAAACATGCTAATTATCAGGACATGTTGGTCTATAGACCCATATGATCTTGATATTTTATCCAAGTTTTTAAGCCTAGGCCTCATAAACACGAATTTTCTACTTAGAGCAGTTTCGAGTGTACATTCGAAAAATACACACTCGAAAAGACTAGAACGCTATAATTTAGCTCAAGAGGTGTCTATTTTGATTGGAAACATGCTAATTATCAGGACATGTTGGTCTATAGACCTACATGATCTTGATATTTTATCCAAGTTTTGAACCCTAGGCCTCATAAACACGAATTTTCTACTTAGAGAGCAGTTTCGAGTGTACATTCGAATAATACACACTCGAAAAGACTCGAACGCTATAATTTAGCTCAACAGGTTTCTATTTTTATTGGAAACATGCTAATGATCAGGACATGTTGGTCTATAGACCCAGATGATCTTGATATTTTAGCAAAATTTTGAAATCTAG
The DNA here is from genome assembly GCF_003573695.1 of Papaver somniferum. Classification (NCBI taxonomy): domain Eukaryota; kingdom Viridiplantae; phylum Streptophyta; class Magnoliopsida; order Ranunculales; family Papaveraceae; genus Papaver; species Papaver somniferum. Next base: position 780,211 of record NW_020629041.1, read on the forward strand.
GCCTCATAAACAAGATTTGTCTACTTAGAGCAGTTTCGAGTGTACATTCGAAAAATACACACTCGAAAAGACTCGAACGCTATAATTTAGCTCAAGAGGTATCTATTTTGATTGAAAACATGCTAATTATCAGGACATGTTGGTCTATAGACCCACATGATCTTGATATTTTATCCAAGTTTTGAAGCCTATGCCTCATAAACACGGATTTTCTACTTAGAGTAGTTTCGAGTGTACATTCGAATAATACACACTCGAAAAGACTCGAACGCTTTAATTTATCTCAAGAGATGTCTATTTTGATTGAAAACATGCTAATTATCAGGACATGTTGGTCTATAGACCCACATGATCTTGATATTTTAGCCAAGTTTTGAAGCCTAGGCCTCATACACACGAATTTTCTACTTAGAGCAGTTTCGAGTGTATATTCGAAAAATACACACTCGAAAAGACTCGAACGCTATAACTTAGCTCAAGAGGTGTCTATTTTGATTGGAAACATGCTAATGATCAGGACATATTGATCTATAGACCTACATGATCTTGATATTTCAGCCAAATTTTGAAGTCTAGGCCACATTAACAAGATTTTTCTACTTAGAGCAGTTTCGAGTGGACATTCGAAAAATACACACTCGAAAAGACTCGAACGCTATAATTTAGCTCAAGAGGTGTCTATTTTGATTGAAAACATGCTATTGATCAGGACATGTTGGTCTATAGACCCACATGATCTTGATATTTTAGCCAAATTTTGAAGTCTAGGCCACATAAACAAGATTTTTCTACTTAGAGCAGTTTCAAGTGTACATTCAAAAAATACACACTCGAAAAGACTCGAACGCTATAATTTAGCTCCAGAGATGTCTATTTTGATTGAAAACATGCTAATTATCAGGACATGTTGGTCTATAGACCCACATGATCTTGATATTTTAGCCAAATTTTGAAGTCTAGGCCACACAAACAAGATTTTTCTACTTAGAGTAGTTTCAAGTGTACATTCAAAAAATACACACTCGAAAAAACTCGAACGCTATAATTTATCTCAAGAGATGTCTATTTTGATTGAAAACATGCTAATTATCAGGACATGTTGGTCTATAGACCCACATGATCTTGATATTTTAGCCAAGTTTTGAAGCCTAGGCCTCATACACACGAATTTTCTACTTATAGCAGTTTCGAGTGTACATTCGAATAATACACACTCGAAAAGACTCGAACGCTATAATTTATCTCAAGAGATGTCTATTTTGATTGAAAACATGCTAATTATCAGGACATGTTGGTCTATAGACCCACATGATCTTGATATTTTAGCCAAATTTTGAAGTCTAGGCCACATAAACAAGATTTTTCTACTTAGAGCAGTTTCGAGTGTACATTCGAAAAATACACACTCGAAAAGACTCGAACGCTATAATTTAGCTCCAGAGGTGTCTATTTTGATTGAAAACATGCTATTGATCAGGACATGTTGGTCTATAGACCCACATGATCTTGATATTTTAGCCAAATTTTGAAGTCTAGGCCACATAAACAAGATTTTTCTACTTAGAGCAGTTTCAAGTGTACATTCAAAAAATACACACTCGAAAAGAATCGAACGCTATAATTTAGCTCCAGAGATGTCTATTTTGATTAAAACATGATAATTATCAGGACATGTTGGTCTATCGACCCACATGATCTTGATATTTTTGCCAAGTTTTAAAGCCTAGGCCTCATAAACACAAATTTTCTACTTAGAGCAGTTTCGAGTGTACATTCGAAAAATACACACTCGAAAAGACTAGAACGCTATAATTTAGCTCAAGAGGTGTCTATTTTGATTGGAAACATGCTAATGATCAGGACATGTTGGTCTATAGACCCACATGATCTTGATATATTAGCCAAATTTTGAAGTCTAGGCCACATAAACAAGATTTATCTACTTAGAGCAGTTTCGAGTGTACATTCGAAAAATACACACTCGAAAAGACTCGAACGCTATAATTTAGCTCAAGAGGTGTCTATTTTGATTGAAAACATGCTAATTATCAGGACATGTTGGTCTATAGACCCAGATGATCTTGATATTTTAGCTAAATTTTGAAGTCTAGGCCTCATAAACAAGATTTGTCTACTCAGAGAAGTTTCGAGTGTACATTCGAAAAATACACACTCGAAAAGACTCGAACGTTATAATTTAGCTCAAGAGGTGTCTATTTTTATTGAAAACATGCTATTGATCAGGACATGTTGGTCTATAGACCCACATGATCTTGATATGTTAGCCAAGTTTTGAAGGGTAGGCCTCATAAACACGAATTTTCTACTTAGAGCAGTTTCGAGTGTACATTCATATAATACACACTAGAAAAGACTCGAACGCTATAATTTAGCTCAACATGTGTCTATTTTTATAGGAAACATGCTAATGATCAGGACATGTTGGTCTATAGACCCAGATGATCTTGATATTTTAACTAAATTTTGAAGTCTAGGCCTCATAAACAAGATTTGTCTACTTAGAGCAGTTTCGAGTGTACATTCGAAAAATACACACTCGAAAAGACTAGAACGTTATAATTTAGCTCAAGAGATGTCTATTTTGATTGAAAACATGCTAATTATCAGGACATGTTGGTCTACAGACCCACATGATCTTGATATTTTAGCCAAGTTTTGAAGCCTAGGCTTCATAAACATGAATTTTCTACTTAGAGCAGTTTCGAGTGTACATTCGAAAAATACACACTCGAAAAGACTCGAACGCTATAATTTATCTCAAGAGGTGTCTATTTTGATTGGAAACATGCTAATGATCAGGACATGTTGGTCTATAGACCCACATGATCTTCATATTTTAGCTAAATTTTGAAGTCTAGGCCATATAAACAAGATTTGTCTACTTAGAGCAGTTTCGAGTGTACATTCGAAAAATACACACTCGAAAAGACTCGAACGCTATAATTTAGCTAAAGAGGTGTCTATTTTGATTGAAAACATGCTAATTATCAGGACATGTTGGTCTATATACCCACATGATCTTGATATTTTAGCCAAGTTTTGAAGCCTAGGCCTCATAAACACGAATTTTCTACTTAGACCAGTTTCGAGTGTATATTCGAATAATACACACTCGAAAAGACTCGAACGCTATAATTTAGCTCAAGAGGTTTCTACTTTTATTGGAAACATGCTAATGATCAGGACATGTTGGTCTATAGACCCAGATGATCTTGATATTTTAGCAAAATTTTGAAATCTAGGCCTCATAAAAAAGATTTGTCTATTTAGAGCAGTTTCGAGTGTACATTCGAAAAATACACACTCGAAAAGACTCGACCGCTATAATTTATCTCAAGAGGTGTCTATTTTGATTGAAAACATGCTATTAATCAGGACATGTTGGTTTACAGACCCACATGATCTTGATATGTTAGCTAAGTTTTGAAGGCTAGGCCTCATAGACACGAATTTTCTACTTAGAGCAGTTTCGAGTGTACATTCGAATAATACACACTCGAAAAGACTCGAACGCTATAATTTAGCTCAAGAGGTGTCTATTTTGATTGAAAACATGCTAATTATCAGGACATGTTGGTCCATAGACCAAGATGATCTTGATATTTTAGCTAAATTTTGAAGTCTAGGCCTCATAAACAAGATTTGTCTACTCAGAGAAGTTTCCAGTGTACATTCGAAAAATACACACTCGAAAAGACTCGAACGTTATAATTTAGCTCAAAAGGTGTCTATTTTTATTGAAAACATGCTATTGATCAGGACATGTTGGTCTATAGACCCACATGATCTTGATATGTTAGCCAAGTTTTGAAGGGTAGGCCTCATAAACACGAATTTTCTACTTAGAGCAGTTTCGAGTGTACATTCATATAATACACACTAGAAAAGACTCGAACGCTATAATTTAGCTCAACCGGTGTCTATTTTTATTGGAAACATGCTAATGATCAGGACATGTTGGTCTATATACCCAGATGATCTTGATATTTTAGCTAAATTTTGAAGTCTAGGCCTCATAAACAAGATTTGTATACTTAGAGCAGTTTCGAGTGTACATTCGAAAAATACACACTCAAAAAGACTCGAACGTTATAATTTAGCTCAAGAGATGTCTATTTTGATTGAAAACATGCTAATTATCAGGACATGTTGGTCTATAGACCCACATGATCTTGATATTTTAGCCAAGTTTTGAAGCCTAGGCCTCATAAACACGAATTTTCTACTTAGAGCAGTTTCAAGTGTACATTCGAAAAATACACACTCGAAAAGACTCGAACGCTATAATTTAGCTCAAGAGGTGTCTATTTTGATTGGAAACATGCTAATGATCAGGACATCTTGGTCTTAGACCCACATGATCTTGATATTTTATCCTAATTTTGAAGTCTAGGCCACATAAACAAGATTTGTCTACTTAGAGCAGTTTCGATTGTACATTCGAAAAATACACACTCGAAAAGACTCGAACGCTATAATTTACCTAAAGAGGTGTCTATTTTGATTGAAAACGCGCTAATTATCAGGACATGTTGGTCTATATACCCACATGATCTTGATATTTTAGCCAAGTTTTGAAACCTAGGCCTCATAAACACGAATTTTCTACTTAGAGCATTTTCGAGTGTACATTCTAATAATACACACTCGAAAAGACTCGAACGCTATAATTTAGCTTAACAGGTTTCTATTTTTATTGGAAACATGCTAATGATCAGGACATGTTGGTCTATAGACCCACATGATCTTGATATTTTAGCCAAATTTTGAAGTCTAGGCCACATAAACAAGATTTTTCTACTTAGAGCAGTTTCGAGTGTACATTCGAAAAATACACACTCGAAAACACTCGAACGCTATAATTTAGCTCAAGAGGTGTCTATTTTGATTGAAAACATGCTAATTATCAGGACATGTTGGTCTATAGACCCACATGATCTTGATATTTTATCCAAGTTTTGAATCCTAGGCCTCATAAACACGAATTTTCTACTTAGAGCAGTTTCGAGTGTACATTCGAATAATACACACTCGAAAAGACTCGAACGCTATAATTTAGCTTAACAGGTTTCTATTTTTATTGGAAACATGCTAATGATCAGGACATGTTGGTCTATAGACCCAGATGATCTTGATATTTTAGCAAAATTTTGAAATCTAGGCCTCATAAACAAGATTTGTCTACTTAGAGCAGTTTCGAGTGTACATTCAAAAAATACACACTCGAAAAGACTCAAACGTTATAATTTAGCGCAAGAGGTGTCTATTTTGATTGAAAACATGCTATTGATCATGACATGTTGGTCTATAGACACACATGATCTTGATATGTTAGCCAAGTTTTGAAGGCTAGGCCTCATAAACACGAATTTTCTACTTAGAGAAGTTTCGAGTGTACATTCATATAATACACACTCGAAAAGACTCGAACGCTATAATTTAGCTCAACCGGTGTCTATTTTTATAGGAAACATGCTAATGATCAGGACATGTTGGTCTATAGACCCAGTTGATCTTGATATTTTAACTAAATTTTTAAGTCTAGGCCTCATAAACAAGATTTGTCTACTTAGAGCAGTTTCGGGTGTACATTCGAAAAATACACACTCGAAAAGACTAGAACGTTATAATTTAGCTCAAGAGATGTCTATTTTGATTGAAAACATGCTAATTATACGGACATGTTGGTCTACAGACCCACATGATCTTGATATTTTAGCCAAGTTTTGAAGCCTAGGCTTCATAAACATGAATTTTCTACTTAGAGCAGTTTCGAGTGTACATTCGAAAAATACACACTCGAAAAGACTCGAACGCTATAATTTATCTCAAGAGGTGTCTATTTTGATTGGACACATGCTAATGATCAGGACATGTTGGTCTATAGTCCCGCATGATCTTGATATTTCAGCTAAATTTTGAAGTCTAGGCCATATAAACAAGATTTGTCTACTTAGAGAAGTTTCGAGTGTACATTCGAAAAATACACACTCGAAAAGACTCGAACGCTATAATTTAGCTAAAGAGGTGTCTATTTTGATTGAAAACATGTTAATTATCAGGACATGTTGGTCTATAGACCCACATGATCTTGATATTTTAGCAAAGTTTTGAAGCCTAGGCCTCATAAACACGAATTTTCTACTTAGACCAGTTTCGAGTGTATATTCGAATAATACACACTCGAAAAGACTCGAACGCTATAATTTAGCTCAAGAGGTTTCTATTTTTATTGGAAACATGCTAATGATCAGGACATGTTGGTCTATAAACTCAGATGATCTTGATATTTTAGGAAAATTTTGAAATCTAGGCCTCATAAACAAGATTTGTCTACTTGGAGTAGTTTCGAGAGAACATTCGAAAAATACACACTCGAAAAGACTCGAACGTTATAATTTAGCTCAAGAGGTGTTTATTTTGATTGAAAACATGTTATTGATCAAGATATGTTGGTCTATAGACCCACATGATCTTGATATGTTAGCCAAGTTTTGAAGGCTAAGCCTCATAAACACGAATTTTCTACTTAGAGCAATTTCGAGTGTACATTCAAATAATACACACTCGAAAAGACTCGAACGCTATAATTTAGCTTAACCGGTGTCTATTTTTATTGGAAACATGCAAATGATCAGGACATGTTGGTCTATAGACCCAGATGATCTTGATATTTTAGCTAAATTTTGAAGTCTAGGCCTCATAAACAATATTTGTCTACTTAGAGAAGTTTCGAGTGTACATTCGAAAAATACACACTCGAAAAGACTCGAACGTTATAATTTAGCTCAAGAGGTGTCTATTTTGATTGAAAACATGTTAATTATAAGGACATGTTGGTCTATAGACCTACATGATCTTGATATTTTAGCCAAGTTTTGAAGCCTAGGCCTCATAAACACGAATTTTCTACTTAGAGCAGTTTCGAGTGTACATTCGAATGATACACACTCGAAAAGACTCGAACGCTATAATTTAGATCAACAGGTTTCTATTTTTATTGGAAACATGCTAATGATCAGGACATGTTGGTCTATAGACCCAGATGATCTTGATATTTTAGCAAAATTTTGAAATCTAGGCCTCATAAACAAGATTAGTCTACTTAGAGAAGTTTCGAGTGTACATTCGAAAAATACACATTCGAAAAGACTCGAACGCTATAATTTATCTCAAGAGTTGTCTATTTTGATTGACAACATGATATTAATCAGGACATGTTGGTCTATAGACCCACATGATCTTGATATGTTAGCCAAGTTTTGAAGGCTAGGCCTCATAAACACGAATTTTCTACTTAGAGCAGTTTCGAGTGTACATTCAAATAATACACACTCGAAAAGACTCGAACGCTATAATTTAGCTCAACCGGTGTCTATTTTTATTGGAAACATGCTAATGATCAGGACATATTGGTCTATAGACCCAGATGATCTTGATATTTTAGCTAAATTTTGAAGTCTAGGCCTCATAAACAAGATTTGTCTACTTAGAGAAGTTTCGAGTGTACATTCGAAAAATACACACTCAAAAAGACTCGAACACTATAATTTAGCTCAAGAGGTGTCTATTTTGATTGAAAACATGCTATTGATCAGGACATGTTGGTCTATAGACCCACATGATCTTGATATTTTATCCTAATTTTGAAGTCTAGGACACATAAACAAGATTTGTCTACTTAGAGCAGTTTCGAGTGTAATTCGAAAAATACACACTCGAAAAGACTCGAACGCTATAATTTAGCTAAAGAGGTGTCTATTTTGATTGAAAACATGCTAATTATCAGGACATGTTGGTCTATACACCCACATGATCTTGATATTTTAGCCAAGTTTTGAAACCTATGCCTCATAAACACGAATTTTCTACTTAGAGCATTTTCGAGTGTACATTCGAATAATACACACTCGAAAAGACTCGAATGCTATAATTTAGCTTAACAGGTTTCTATTTTTATTGGAAACATGCTAATGATCAGGATATGTTGGTCTATAGACCTACATGATCTTGATATTTTAGCCAAATTTTGAAGTCTAGGCCACATAAACAAGATTTTTCTACTTAGAGCAGTTTCGAGTGTACATTCGAAAAATACACACTCGAAAACACTCGAACGCTATAATTTAGCTCAAGAGGTGTCTATTTTGATTGAAAACATGCTAATTATCAGGACATGTTGGTCTATAGACCCACATGATCTTGATATTTTATCCATGTTTTGAATCCTAGGCCTCATAAACACGAATTTTCTACTTAGAGCAGTTTCGAGTGTACATTCGAATAATACACACTCGAAAAGACTCGAACGCTATAATTTAGCTCAACAGGTTTCTATTTTTTTTTGAAACATGCTAATGATCAGGACATGTTGGTCTATAGACCCAGATGATCTTGATATTTGAGCAAAATTTTGAAATCTAGGCCGCATAAACAAGATTTGTCTACTTAGAGCAGTTTCGAGTGTACATTCGAAAAATACACACTCGAAAAGACTCGAACGCTACAATTTAGCTCAAGAGGTGTCTATTTTTATTGAAAACATGCTAATTATCAGGACATGTTGGTCTATAGACCCAGATGATCTTGATATTTTAGCTAAATTTTGAAGTCCAGGCCTCATAAACAAGATTTGTCTCCTTAGAAAAGTTTCGAGTGTACATTCGAAAAATACACACTCGAAAATACTCGAACGCTATAATTTAGCTCAAGAGGTGTCTATTTTGATTGAAAACATGCTATTGATCAGGACATGTTGGTCTATAGACCCAGATGATCTTGATATTTTAGCTAAATTTTGAAGTCTAGGCCTCATAAACAAGATTTGTCTACTTAGAGCAGTTTCGAGTGTACATTCGAAAAATACACACTCGAAAAGACTCGAACGCTATATTTTAGCTCAAGAGGTGTCTATTTTTATTGGAAACATGCTAATTATCAGGACATGTTGGTCTATAGACCCACATGATCTTGATATTTTATCCAAGTTTTGAATCCTAGGCCTCATAAACACGAATTTTCTACTTAGAGCAGTTTCGAGTGTACATTCGAATAATACACACTCGAAAAGACTCGAACGCTATAATTTAGCTCAACAGGTTTCTATTTTTTTTGAAACATGCTAATGATCAGGACATGTTGGTCTATAGACCCAGATGATCTTGATATTTTAGCAAAATTTTGAAATCTAGGCCTCATAAACAAGATTTGTCTACTTAGAGCAGTTTCGAGTGTACATTCAAAAAATACACACTCGAAAAGACTCAAACGTTATAATTTAGCGCAAGAGGTGTCTATTTTGATTGAAAACATGCTATTGATCATGACATGATGGTCTATAGACACACATGATCTTGATATGTTAGCCAAGTTTTGAAGGCTAGGCCTCATAAACACGAATTTTCTACTTAGAGAAGTTTCGAGTGTACATTCATATAATACACACTCGAAAAGACTCGAACGCTATAATTTAGCTCAACCGGTGTCTATTTTTATAGGAAACATGCTAATGATCAGGACATGTTGGTCTATAGACCCAGTTGATCTTGATATTTTAACTAAACTTTTAAGTCTAGGCCTCATAAACAAGATTTGTCTACTTAGAGCAGTTTCGGGTGTACATTCGAAAAATACACACTCGAAAAGACTAGAACGTTATAATTTAGCTCAAGAGATGTCTATTTTGATTGAAAACATGCTAATTATACGGACATGTTGGTCTACAGACCCACATGATCTTGATATTTTAGCCAAGTTTTGAAGCCTAGGCTTCATAAACATGAATTTTCTACTTAGAGCAGTTTCGAGTGTACATTCGAAAAATACACACTCGAAAAGACTCGAACGCTATAATTTATCTCAAGAGGTGTCTATTTTGATTGGACACATGCTAATGATCAGGACATGTTGGTCTATAGTCCCGCATGATCTTGATATTTCAGCTAAATTTTGAAGTCTAGGCCATATAAACAAGATTTGTCTACTTAGAGAAGTTTCGAGTGTACATTCGAAAAATACACACTCGAAAAGACTCGAACGCTATAATTTAGCTAAAGAGGTGTCTATTTTGATTGAAAACATGTTAATTATCAGGACATGTTGGTCTATAGACCCACATGATCTTGATATTTTAGCAAAGTTTTGAAGCCTAGGCCTCATAAACACGAATTTTCTACTTAGACCAGTTTCGAGTGTATATTCGAATAATACACACTCGAAAAGACTCGAACGCTATAATTTAGCTCAAGAGGTTTCTATTTTTATTGGAAACATGCTAATGATCAGGACATGTTGGTCTATAAACTCAGATGATCTTGATATTTTAGGAAAATTTTGAAATCTAGGCCTCATAAACAAGATTTGTCTACTTGGAGTAGTTTCGAGAGAACATTCGAAAAATACACACTCGAAAAGACTCGAACGTTATAATTTAGCTCAAGAGGTGTTTATTTTGATTGAAAACATGTTATTGATCAAGATATCTTGGTCTATAGACCCACATGATCTTGATATGTTAGCCAAGTTTTGAAGGCTAAGCCTCATAAACACGAATTTTCTACTTAGAGCAATTTCGAGTGTACATTCAAATAATACACACTCGAAAAGACACGAACGCTATAATTTAGATTAACCGGTGTCTATTTTTATTGGAAACATGCAAATGATCAGGACATGTTGGTCTATAGACCCAGATGATCTTGATATTTTAGCTAAATTTTGAAGTCTAGGCCTCATAAACAATATTTGTCTACTTAGAGAAGTTTCGAGTGTACATTCGAAAAATACACACTCGAAAAGACTCGAACGTTATAATTTAGCTCAAGAGGTGTCTATTTTGATTGAAAACATGTTAATTATAAGGACATGTTGGTCTATAGACCTACATGATCTTGATATTTTAGCCAAGTTTTGAAGCCTAGGCCTCATAAACACGAATTTTCTACTTAGAGCAGTTTCGAGTGTACATTCGAATGATACACACTCGAAAAGACTCGAACGCTATAATTTAGATCAACAGGTTTCTATTTTTATTGGAAACATGCTAATGATCAGGACATGTTGGTCTATAGACCCAGATGATCTTGATATTTTAGCAAAATTTTGAAATCTAGGCCTCATAAACAAGATTAGTCTACTTAGAGCAGTTTCGAGTGTACATTCGAAAAATACACATTCGAAAAGACTCGAACGCTATAATTTATCTCAAGAGTTGTCTATTTTGATTGACAACATGATATTAATCAGGACATGTTGGTCTATAGACCCACATGATCTTGATATGTTAGCCAAGTTTTGAAGGCTAGGCCTCATAAACACGAATTTTCTACTTAGAGCAGTTTCGAGTGTACATTCAAATAATACACACTCGAAAAGACTCGAACGCTATAATTTAGCTCAACCGGTGTCTATTTTTATTGGAAACATGCTAATGATCAGGACATATTGGTCTATAGACCCAGATGATCTTGATATTTTAGCTAAATTTTGAAGTCTAGGCCTCATAAACAAGATTTGTCTACTTAGAGAAGTTTCGAGTGTACATTCGAAAAATACACACTCGAAAAGACTCGAACGCTATAATTTAGCTCAAGAGGTGTCTATTTTGATTGAAAACATGCTATTGATCAGGACATGTTGGTCTATAGACCCACATGATCTTGATATTTTATCCTAATTTTGAAGTCTAGGACAAATAAACAAGATTTGTCTACTTAGAGCAGTTTCGAGTATAATTCGAAAAATACACACTCGAAAAGACTCGAACGCTATAATTTAGCTAAAGAGGTGTCTATTTTGATTGAAAACATGCTAATTATCAGGACATGTTGGTCTATACACCCACATGATCTTGATATTTTAGCCAAGTTTTGAAACCTAGGCCTCATAAACACGAATTTTCTACTTAGAGCATTTTCGAGTGTACATTCGAATAATACACACTCGAAAAGACTCGAATGCTATAATTTAGCTTAACAGGTTTCTATTTTTATTGGAAACATGCTAATGATCAGGATATGTTGGTCTATAGACCTACATGATCTTGATATTTTAGCCAAATTTTGAAGTCTAGGCCACATAAACAAGATTTTTCTACTTAGAGCAGTTTCGAGTGTACATTCGAAAAATACACACTCGAAAACACTCGAACGCTATAATTTAGCTCAAGAGGTGTCTATTTTGATTGAAAACATGCTAATTATCAGGACATGTTGGTCTATAGACCCACATGATCTTGATATTTTATCCATGTTTTGAATCCTAGGCCTCATAAACACGAATTTTCTACTTAGAGCAGTTTCGAGTGTACATTCGAATAATACACACTCGAAAAGACTCGAACGCTATAATTTAGCTCAACAGGTTTCTATTTTTTTTGAAACATGCTAATGATCAGGACATGTTGGTCTATAGACCCAGATGATCTTGATATTTTAGCAAAATTTTGAAATCTAGGCCTCATAAACAAGATTTGTCTACTTAGAGAAGTTTCGAGTGTACATTCGAAAAATACACACTCGAAAAGACTCGAACGCTACAATTTAGCTCAAGAGGTGTCTATTTTTATTGAAAACATGCTAATTATCAGGACATGTTGGTCTGTAGACCCACATGATCTTGATATTTCAGCCAAATTTTGAAGTCTAGGACTCATAAACAAGATTTTTCTACTTAGAGCAGTTTCGAGTGTACATTCGAAAAATACACACTCGAAAAGACTCGAACGCTATAATTTAGCTCAAGAGGTGTCTATTTTTATTGAAAACATGCTAACTATCAGGACATATTGGTCTATAGACCCAGATGATCTTGATGTTTTAGCTAAATTTTGAAGTCTAGGCCTCATAAACAAGATTTGTCTACTTAGAGCAGTTTCGAGTGTACATTCGAAAAATACACACTCGAAAAGACTCGAACGCTATAATTTAGCTCAAGAGGTGTCTATTTTTATTGGAAACATGCTAATGATTAGGACATGTTGGTCTATAGACCCACATGATCTTGATATTTTAGCCAAATTTTAAAGTCTAGGCCACATAAACAAGATTTTTCTACTTAGAGCAGTTTCGAGTGTACATTCGAAAAATACACACTGGAAAAGACTCGAACGCTATAATTTAGCACAAGAGGTGACTATTTTGATTGAAAACATGTTAATTATCAGGACATGTTAGTCCATAGACCCACATGATCTTGATATTTCAGCCAAATTTTGAAGTCCAGGACTCATAAACAAGATTTGTCTACTTAGAGAAGTTTCGAGTTTACATTCGAAAAATACACACTCAAAAAGACTCGAACGTTATAATTTAGCTCAAGAGATGTTTATTTTGATTGAAAACATGCTAATTATCAGGACATGTTGGTCTATAGACCCACATGATCTTGATATGTTAGCCAAGTTTTGAAGGCTAAGCCTCATAAACAAGAATTTTCTACTTAGAGCAATTTCGAGTGCACATTCAAATAATACACACTCGAAAAGACTCGAACGCTATAATTTAGCTCAACCGGTGTCTATTTTCATTGGAAACATGCAAATGATCAGGACATGTTGGTCTATAGACCTAGATGATCTTGATATTTTAGCTAAATTTTGAAGTCTAGGCCTCATAAACAATATTTGTCTACTTAGAGAAGTTTCGAGTGTGCAGTCGAAAAATACACATTCGAAAAGACTCGAACGTTATAATTTAGCTCAAGAGGTGTCTATTTTGATTGAAAACATGCTAATTATAAGGACATGTTGGTCTATAGACCTACATGATCTTGATATTTTATCCAAGTTTTGAAGCCTAGGCCTCAGAAACACGAATTTTCTACTTAGAGCAGTTTCGAGTGTACATTCAAATGATACACACTCGAAAAGACTCGAACGCTATAATTTAGATCAACAGGTTTCTATTTTTATTGGAAACATGCTAATGATCAGGACATGTTGGTCTATAGACCCAGATGATCTTGATATTTTAGCAAAATTTTGAAATCTAGGCCTCATAAACAAGATTAGTCTACTTAGAGCAGTTTCGAGTGTACATTCGAAAAATACACACTCGAAAAGACTCGAACGCTATAATTTATCTCAAGAGTTGTCTATTTTGATTGACAACATGTTATTAATCAGGACATGTTGGTCTATAAACCCACATGATCTTGATATGTTAGCCAAGTTTTGAAGGCTAGGCCTCATAAACACGAATTTTCTACTTAGAGCAGTTTCGAGTGTACATTCAAATAATACGCACTCGAAAAGACTCGAACGCTATAATTTAGCTCAACCGGTGTTTATTTTTATTGGAAACATGCTAATGATCAGGACATATTGGTCTATAGACCCAGATGATCTTGATATTTTAGCTAAATTTTGAAGTCTAGGCCTCATAAACAAGATTTGTCAACTTAGAGAAGTTTCGAGTGTAGATTCGAAAAATACAAACTCGAAAAGACTCGAACGCTATAATTTAGCTCAAGAGGTGTCTATTTTGATTGAAAACATGCTAATTATCAGGACATGTTGGTCTATAGACCCACATGATCTTGATATTTTAGCCAAGTTTTGAACCCTAGGCCTCATAAACACGAATTTTCTACTTAGAGCAGTTTCGAGTGTACATTCGAATAATACACACTCGAAAAGACTCGAACGCTATAATTTAGCTCAACAGGTTTCTATTTTTATTGGAAACATGCTAATGATCAGGACATGTTGGTCTATAGACCCAGATGATCTTGATATTTTTGCAAAATTTTGAAGTCTAGGCCTCATAAACAAGATTTGTCTACTTAGAGCAGTTTCGAGTGTACATTCGAAAAATACACACTCGAAAAGACTCGAACGCTATAATTTAGCTCAAGAGGTGTTTATTTTGATTGAAAACATGCTATTGATCAGGACATGTTGGTCTATAGACCCACATGATCTTGATTTGTTAGCCAAGTTTTGAAGGCTAGGCCTCATAAACACGAATTTTCTACTTAGAGCAGTTTCAAGTGTACATTCAAATAATACACACTCGAAAAGACTCGAACACTATAATTTAGCTCAACCGGTGTCTATTTTTATAGGAAACATGCTAATGATCAGGACATGTTGGTCTATAGACCCAGATGATCTTGATATTTTAGCTAAATTTTGATGTCTAGGCCTCATAAACAAGATTTGTCTACTTAGAGCAGTTTCGAGTGTACATTCGAAAAATACACACTCGAAAAGACTCGAACGTTATAATTTTGCTAAAGATAGGTCTATTTTGATTGAAAACATGCTAATTATCAGGACATGTTGGTCTATAGACCCACGTGATCTTGATATGTTAGCCAAGTTTTGAAGGCTAGGCCTCATAAACACGAATTTTCTACTTAGAGCAGTTTCGAGTGTACATTCAAATAATACACACTCGAAAAGACTCGAACGCTATAATTTAGCTCAACCGGTGTCTATTTTTATTGGAAACATGCTAATGATCAGGACATGTTGGTCTATAGACCCAGATAATCTTGATATTTTAGCTAAATTTTGAAGTCTAGGCCTCATAAACAAGATTTGTCTACTTAGAGCAGTTTCGAGTGTACATTCGAAAAATACACACTCGAAAAGACTCGAACGCTATAATTTAGCTCAACAGGTTTCTATTTTTATTGGAAACATGCTAATGATCAGGACATGTTGGTCTATAGACCCAGATGATCTTGATATTTTAGCAAAATTTTGAAATCTAGGCCTCATAAACAAGATTTGTCTACTAAGAGCAGTTTCGAGTGTACATTCGAAAAATACACACTCGAAAAGACTCGAACGATATAATTTAGCTCAAGAGGTGTCTATTTTGATTGAAAAAAAATGCTATTGATCAGGACATGTTGGTCTATAGACCCACATGATCTTGATTTATTAGCCAAGTTTTGAAGGCTAGGCCTCATAAACACGAATTTTCTACTTAGAGCAGTTTCAAGTGTACATTCAAATAATACACACTCGAAAAGACTCGAACACTATAATTTAGCTCAACCGGTGTCTATTTTTATTGGAAACATGCTAATGATCAGGACATGTTGGTCTATAGACCCAGATGATCTTGATATTTTAGCTAAATTTTGATGTCTAGGACTCATAAAAAAGATTTGTCTACTTAGAGCAGTTTCGAGTGTACATTCAAATAATACACACTCGAAAAGACTCGAACGCTATAATTTAGCTCAACAGGTTTCTATTTTTATTGGAAACATGCTAATGATCAGGACATGTTGGTCTATAGACCCAGATTATCTTGATATTTTTGCAAAATTTTGAAGTCTAGGCCTCATAAACAAGATTTGTCTACTTAGTGCAGTTTCGAGTGTACATTCGAAAAATACACACTCGAAAAGACTCGAACGCTATAATTTAGCTCAAGAGGTGTCTATTTTGATTGAAAACATGCTATTGATCAGGACATGTTGGTCTATAGACCCAGATGATCTTGATATTTTAGCTAAATTTTGAAGTCTAGGCCTCATAAACAAGATTTGTCTACTTAGAGCAGTTTCGAGTGTACATTCGAAAAATACACACTCGAAAAGACTCGAACGCTATAATTTAGCACAAGAGGTGACTATTTTGATTGAAAACATGTTAATTATCAGGACATGTTAGTCCATAGACCCACATGATCTTGATATTTCAGCCAAATTTTGAAGTCCATGCCTCATAAACAAGATTTGTCTCCTTAGAAAAGTTTCGAGTGTACATTCGAAAAATACACACTCGAAAATACTCGAACGCTATAATTTAGCTCAAGAGGTGTCTATTTTGATTGGAAACATGCTAATGATTAGGACATGTTGGTCTATAGACCCACATGATCTTGATATTTTAGCCAAATTTTGAAGTCTAGGCCACATAAACAAGATTTTTCTACTTAGAGCAGTTTCGAGTGTACATTCGAAAAATACACACTGGAAAAGACTCGAACGCTATAATTTAGCACAAGAGGTGACTATTTTGATTGAAAACATGTTAATTATCAGGACATGTTAGTCCATAGACCCACATGATCTTGATATTTCAGCCAAATTTTGAAGTCCAGGACTCATAAACAAGATTTGTCTACTTAGAGAAGTTTCGAGTTTACATTCGAAAAATACACACTCGAAAAGACTCGAACGCTATAATTTAGCTCAAGAGGTGTCTATTTTGATTGAAAACATGTTATTGATCATGACATGTTGGTCTATAGACCCACATGATCTTGATATGTTAGCCAAGTTTTGAAGGCTAAGCCTCATAAACACGAATTTTCTACTTAGAGCAATTTCGAGTGTACATTCAAATAATACACACTCGAAAAGACTCGAACGCTATAATTTAGCTCAACCGGTGTCTATTTTTATTGGAAACATGCAAATGATCAGGACATGTTGGTCTATAGACCCAGATGATCTTGATATTTTAGCTAAATTTTGAAGTCTAGGCCTCATAAACAATATTTGTCTACTTAGAGAAGTTTCGAGTGTACATTCGAAAAATACACACTCGAAAAGACTCGAACGTTATAATTTAGCTCATGAGGTGTCTATTTTGATTGAAAACATGCTAATTATAAGGACATGTTGGTCTATAGACCTACATGATCTTGATATTTTAGCCAAGTTTTGAAGCCTAGGCATCATAAACACGAATTTTCTACTTAGAGCAGTTTCGAGTGTACATTCGAATGATACACACTCGAAAAGAGTCGAACGCTATAATTTAGATCAACAGGTTTCTATTTTTATTGGAAACATGCTAATGATCAGGACATGTTGGTCTATAGACCCAGATGATCTTGATATTTTAGCAAAATTTTGAAATCTAGGCCTCATAAACAAGATTAGTCTACTTAGAGCAGTTTCGAGTGTACATTCGAAAAATACACACTCGAAAAGAATCGAACGCTATAAATTATCTCAAGAGGTGTCTATTTTGATTGAAAACATGCTATTGATCAGGACATGTTGGTCTATAGACCCACATGATCTTGATATGTTATCCAAGTTTTGAAGGCTAGGCCTCATAAACACGAATTTTCTACTTAGAGCAGTTTCGAGTGTACATTCAAATAATACACACTCGAAAAGACTAGAACGCTGTAATTTAGCTCAACCGGTGTCTATTTTTATTGGAAACATGCTAATGATCAGGACATATTAGTCTATAGACCTAGATGATTTTGATATTTTAGCTAAATTTTGAAGTCTAGGCCTCATAAATAAGATTTGTCTACTTAGAGAAGTTTCGAGTGTACATTCGAAAAATACACACTCGAAAAGACTCGAACGCTATAATTTAGCTCAAGAGGTGTCTATTTTGATTGAAAACATGCTATTGATCAGGACATGTTGGTCTATAGACCCACATGATCTTGATTTGTTAGCCAAGTTTTGAAGGCTAGGCCTCATAAACACGAATTTTCTACTTAGAGAAGTTTCAAGTGTACATTCAAATAATACACACTCGAAAAGACTCGAACGCTATAATTTAGCTCAACCGGTGTCTATTTTTATTGGAAACATGCTAATGATCAGGACATGTTGGTCTATAGACCCATATGATCTTGATATTTTAGCTAAATTTTGAAGTCTAGGCCTCATAAACAATATTTGTCTACTTAGAGAAGTTTCGGTGTACATTCGAAAAATACACACTCGAAAAGACCCGAACGTTATAATTTAGCTCAAGAGGTGTCTATTTTGATTGAAAACATGCTAACTATAAGGACATGTTGGTCTATAGACCTACATGATCTTGATATTTTAGCCAAGTTTTGAAGCCTAGGCCTCATAAACACGAATTTTCTACTTAGAGCAGTTTCGAGTGTACATTCGAATGATACACACTCGAAAAGACTCGAACGCTATAATTTAGATCAACAGGTTTCTATTTTTATTTGAAACATGCTAATGATCAGGACATGTTGGTCTATAGACCCAGATGATCTTGATATTTTAGGAAAATTTTGAAATCTAGGCCTCATAAACAAGATTTGTCTACTTAGAGTAGTTTCGATTGTACATTCGAAAAATACACACTCGAAAAGACTCGAACGCTATAATTTATCTCAAGAGTTGTCCATTTTGATTGACAACATGCTATTAATCAGGACATGTTGGTCTATAGACCCACATGATCTTGATATGTTAGCCAAGTTTTGAAGGCTAGGCCTCATAAACACGAATTTTCTACTTAGAGCAGTTTCGAGTGTACATTCAAATAATACGCACTCGAAAAGACTCGAACGCTATAATTTAGCTCAACCTGTGTTTATTTTTATTGGAAACATGCTAATGATCAGGACATATTGGTCTATAGACCCAGATGATCTTGATATTTTAGCTAAATTTTGAAGTCTAGGCCTCATAAACAAGATTTGTCTACTTAGAGAAGTTTCGAGTGTAGATTCGAAAAATACACACTCGAAAAGACTCGAACGCTATAATTTAGCTCAAGAGGTGTCTATTTTGATTGAAAACATGCTAATTATCAGGACATGTTGGTCTATAGACCCACATGATCTTGATATTTTAGCCAAGTTTTGAAGCCTAGGCCTCATAAACACGAATTTTCTACTTAGAGCAGTTTCGAGTGTACATTCGAATAATACACACTCGAAAAGACTCGAACGCTATAATTTAGCTCAACAGGTTTCTATTTTTATTGGAAACATGCTAATGATCAGGACATGTTGGTCTATAGACCCAGATGATCTTGATATTTTAGCAAAATTTTGAAATCTAGGCCTCATAAACAAGATTTATCTACTAAGAGCAGTTTCGAGTGTACATTCGAAAAATACACACTCGAAAAGACTCGAACGATATAATTTAGCTCAAGAGGTGTCTATTTTGATTGAAAGAAAATGCTATTGATCAGGACATGTTGGTCTATAGACCCACATGATATTGATTTGTTAGCCAAGTTTTGAAGGCTAGGCCTCATAAACACGAATTTTCTACTTAGGGCAGTTTCAAGTGTACATTCAAATAATACACACTCGAAAAGACTCGAACACTATAATTTAGCTCAACCGGTGTCTATTTTTATTGGAAACATGCTAATGATCAGGACATGTTGGTCTATAGACCCAGATGATCTTGATATTTTAGCTAAATTTTGATGTCTAGGACTCATAAACAAGATTTGTCTACTTAGAGCAGTTTCGAGTGTACATTCGAATAATACACACTCGAAAAGACTCGAACGCTATAATTTAGATCAACAGGTTTCTATTTTTATTGGAAACATGCTAATGATCAGGACATGTTGGTCTTTAGACCCAGATGATCTTGATATTTTAGCTAAATTTTGAAGTCTAGGCCTCATAAACAAGATTTGTTTACTTAGAACAGTTTCGAGTGTACATTCGAAAAATATACACTCGAAAAGACTCGAACGCTATAATTTAGATCAACAAGTTTCCCTTTTTATTGGAAACATGCTAATGATCAGGACATGTTGGTCTATAGACCCAGATGATCTTGATATTTTTGCAAAATTTTGAAGTCTAGGCCTCATAAACAAGATTTGTCTACTTAGAGCAGTTTCGAGTGTACATTCGAAAAATACACACTCGAAAAGACTCGAACGCTATAATTTAGCTCAAGAGGTGTCTATTTTGATTGAAAACATGTTATTGATCAGGACATGTTGGTCTATAGACCCACATGATCTTGATATGTTAGCCAAGTTTTGAAGGCTAAGCCTCATAAACACGAATTTTCTACTTAGAGCAATTTCGAGTGTACATTCAAATAATAAACACTCCAAAAGACTCGAACGCTATAATTTAGCTCAACCGGTGTCTATTTTTATTGGAAACATGCAAATGATCAGGACATGTTGGTCTATAGACCCAGATGATCTTGATATTTTAGCTAAATTTTGAAGTCTAGGCCTCACAAACAATATTTGTCTACTTAGAGAAGTTTCGAGTGTACATTCGAAAAATACACACTCGAAAAGACTCGAACGTTATAATTTAGCTCAAGAGGTGTCTATTTTGATTGAAAGCATGCTAATTATCAGGACATGTTGGTCTATAGACCCACATGATCTTGATATTTTAGCCAAGTTTTGAAGCCTAGGTATCATAAACACGAATTTTCTACTTAGAGCAGTTTCGAGTGTACATTCGAATAATACACACTCGAAAAGACTCGAACGCTATAATTTAGCTCAACAAGTTTCTATTTTTATTGGAAACATGCTAATGATCAGGACATGTTGGTCTATAGACCCAGATGATCTTGATATTTTAGCAAAATTTTGAAATCTAGGCCTCATAAACAAGATTTATCTACTAAGACAGTTTCGAGTGTACATTCGAAAAATACACACTCAAAAAGACTCGAACGATATAATTTAGCTCAAGAGGTGTCTATTTTGATTGAAAGAAAATGCTATTGATCAGGACATGTTGGTCTATAGACCCACATGATATTGATTTGTTAGCCAAGTTTTGAAGGCTAGGCCTCATAAACACGAATTTTCTACTTAGAGCAGTTTCAAGTGTACATTCAAATAATACACACTCGAAAAGACTCGAACACTATAATTTAGCTCAACCGGTGTCTATTTTTATTGGAAACATGCAAATGATCTGGACATGTTGGTCTATAGACCCAGATGATCTTGATATTTTAGCTAAATTTTGATGTCTAGGACTCATAAACAAGATTTGTCTACTTAGAGCAGTTTCGAGTGTACATTCAAATAATACACACTCGAAAAGACTCGAACGCTATAATTTAGCTCAACAGGTTTCTATTTTTATTGGAAACATGCTAATGATCAGGACATGTTGGTCTATAGACCCAGATGATCTTGATATTTTTGCAAAATTTTGAAGTCTAGGCCTCATAAACAAGATTTGTCTACTTAGAGCAGTTTCGAGTGTACATTCGAAAAATACACACTCGAAAAGACTCGAACGCTATAATTTAGCTCAAGAGGTGTCTATTTTGATTGAAAACATGCTATTGATCAGGACATGTTGGTCTATAGACCCACATGATCTTGATTTGTTAGCCAAGTTTTGAAGGCTAGGCCTCATAAACACGAATTTTCTACTTAGAGCAGTTTCAAGTGTACATTCAAATAATACACACTCGAAAAGCCTCGAACACTATAATTTAGCTCAACCGGTGTCTATTTTTATTGGAAACATGCTAATGATCAGGACATGTTGGTCTATAGACCCAGATGATCTTGATATTTTAGCTAAATTTTGATGTTTAGGCCTCATAAACAAGATTTGTCTACTTAGAGCAGTTTTGAGTGTACATTCGAAAAATACACACTCGAAAAGACTCGAACGTTATAATTTTGCTAAAGATAGGTCTATTTTGATTGAAAACATGCTAATTATCAGGACATGTTGGTCTATAGACCCACATGATCTTGATATGTTAGCCAAGTTTTGAAGGCTAGGCCTCATAAACACGAATTTTCTACTTAGAGCAGTTTCGAGTGTACATTCAAATAATACACACTCGAAAAAACTCGAACGCTATAATTTAGCTCAACCGGTGTCTATTTTTATTGGAAACATGCTAATGATCAGGACATGTTGGTCTATAGACCCAGATAATCTTGATATTTTAGCTAAATTTAGAAGTCTAGGCCTCATAAACAAGATTTTTCTACTTAGAGAAGTTTCGAGTGTACATTCAAAAAATACACACTCGAAAAGACTCGAACGCTATAATTTAGCTCAAGAGGTGTCTATTTTGATTGAAAACATGCTAACTATCAGGACATATTGGTCTATATACCCAGATGATCTTGATATTTTAGCTAAATTTTGAAGTCCAGGCCTCATAAACAAGATTTGTCTCCTTAGAAAAGTTTCGAGTGTACATTCGAAAAATACACACTCGAAAATACTCGAACGCTATAATTTAGCTCAAGAGGTGTCTATTTTGATTGAAAACATGCTATTGATCAGGACATGTTGGTCTATAGACCCAGATGATCTTGATATTTTAGCTAAATTTTGAAGTCTAGGCCTCATAAACAAGATTTGTCTACTTAGAGCAGTTTCGAGTGTACATTCGAAAAATACACACTCGAAAAGACTCGAACGCTATAATTTATCTAAAGAGATGTCTATTTTAATTGAAAACATGCTAATTATCAGGACATGTTGGTCTATAGACCCAAATGATCTTGATATTTTAGCCAAGTTTTGAAGCCTAGGCCTCATACACACGAATTTTCTACTTAGAGCAGTTTCGAGTGTATATTCGAAAAATACACACTCGAAAAGACTCGAACGCTATAATTTAGCTCAAGAGGTGTCTATTTTGATTGAAAACATGCTAATTATCAGGACATGTTGGTCTATAGACCCACATGATCTTGATATTTTAGTCAAATTTTGAAGTCTAGGCCACATAAACAAGATTTTTCTACTTAGAGCAGTTTCGAGTGTACATTCAAAAATACACACTCGAAAAGACTCGAACGCTATAATTTATCTCCAGAGGTGTCTATTTTGATTGAAAACATGCTAATTATCAGGACATGTTGGTCTATAGACCCACATGATCTTGATATTTTAGTCAAATTTTGAAGTCTAGGCCACATAAACAAGATTTTTCTACTTGGAGCAGTTTCGAGTGTACATTCGAAAAATACACACTCGAAAAGACTCGAACGCTATAATTTAGCTCAAGAGGTGTCTATTTTGATTGAAAACATGCTAATTATCAGGACATGTTGGTCTATAGACCCACATGATCTTGATATTTTAGCCAAATTTTGAAGTCTAGGCCACATAAACAAAATTTTTCTACTTAGAGCAGTTTCGAGTGTACATTCGAAAAATACACACTCGAAAAGACTCGAACGCTATAATTTAGCTCAAGAGGTGTCTATTTTGATTGAAAACATGCTAATGAACAGGACATGTTGGTCTATAGACCCACATGATCTTGATATTTTAGCCAAATTTTGAAGTCTAGGCCACATAAACAAGATTTTTCTACTTAGAGCAGTTTCGAGTGTACATTCGAAAAATACACACTCGAAAAGACTCGAACGCTATAATTTAGCTCAAGAGGTGTCTATTTTGATTGAAAACACGCTATTTATCAGGACATGTTGGTCTATAGACCCACATGATCTTGATATTTTAGCCAAATTTTGAAGTCTAGGCCACATAAACAAGATTTTTCTACTTAGAGCAGTTTCGAGTGTACATTCGAAAAATACACACTCGAAAAGACTAGAACGGTATAATTTAGCTCAAGAGGTGTCTATTTTGATTGGAAACATGCTAATGATCAGGACATGTTGGTCTATAGACCCACATGATCTTGATATTTTAGCCAAATTTTGAAGTCTAGGCCACATAAACAAGATTTTTCTACTTAGAGCAGTTTCGAGTGTACATTCGAAAAATACACACTCGAAAAGACTAGAACGCTATAATTTATCTCAAGAGATGTCTATTTTGATTGAAAACATGTTAATTATCAGGACATGTTAGTCTATTGACCCACATGATCTTGATGTTTTAGCCAAGTTTTGAAGCCTAGGCCTCATACACACGAATTTTCTACTTAGAGCAGTTTCGAGTGTACATTCGAAAAATACACACTCGAAAAGACTCGAACGCTATAATTTAGCTCAAGAGGTGTCTATATTGATTGGAAACATGCTAATGATCAAGACATGTTGGTCTATAGACCCACATGATCTTGATATTTTAGCCAAATTTTGAAGTCTAGGCCACATAAACAAGATTTTTCTACTTAGAGCAGTTTCGAGTGTACATTCGAAAAATACACACTCGAAAAGACTAGAACGCTATAATTTAGCTCAAGTGGTTTCTATTTTGATCGGAAACATGCTAATGATCAGGACATGTTGGTCTATAGACCCACATGATCTTGATATTTTAGCCAAATTTTGAAGTCTAGGCCACATAAACAAGATTTTTCTACTTAGAGCAGTTTCGAGTGTACATTCGAAAAATACACACTCGAAAAGACTCGAACGCTATAATTTAGCTCAAGAGGTGTCTATTTTTATTGGAAACATGCTAATTATCAGGACATGTTGGTCTATAGATCCACATGATCTTGATATTTTAGCCAAATTTTGAAGTCTAGGCCACATAAACAAGATTTTTCTACTTATAGTAGTTTCGAGTGTACATTCGAAAAATACACACTCGAAAAGACTCGAACGCTATAATTTAGCTCAAGAGGTGTCTATTTTGATTGAAATCATGCTAATTATCAGGACATGTTGGTCTATAGACCCACATGATCTTGATATTTTAGCCAAATTTTGAAGTCTAGGCCACATAAACAAGATTTTTCTACTTAGAGCAGTTTCGAGTGTACATTCGAAAAATACACACTCGAAAAGACTCGAACGCTATAATTTAGCTCAAGAGGTGTCTATTTTGATTGGAAACATGCTTATTATCAGGACATGTTGGTCTATAGACCCACATGATCTTGATATTTTAGCCAAATTTTGAAGTCTAGGCCACATAAACAAGATTTTTCTACTTAGAGCAGTTTCGAGTGTACATTCGAAAAATACACACTCGAAAAGACTCGAACGCTATAATTTAGCTCCAGAGGTGTGTATTTTGATTGGAAACATGTTATTGATCAGGACATGTTGGTCTATAGACCCACATGATCTTGATATTTTAGCCAAATTTTGAAGTCTAGGCCACATAAACAAGATTTTTCTACTTAGAGCAGTTTCGAGTGTACATTCGAAAAATACACACTCGAAAAGACTAGAACGCTATAATTTAGCTCAAGAGGTGTTTATTTTGATTGGAAACATGCTAATGAACAGGACATGTTGGTCTATAGACCCACATGATCTTGATATTTTAGCCAAATTTTGAAGTCTAGGCCACATAAACAAGATTTTTCTACTTAGAGCAGTTTCGAGTGTACATTCGAAAAATACACACTCGAAAAGACTCGAACGCTATAATTTAGCACAAGAGGTGACTATTTTGATTGAAAACATGTTAATTATCAGGACATGTTAGTCCATAGACCCACATGATCTTGATATTTCAGCCAAATTTTGAAGTCCAGGCCTCATAAACAAGATTTGTCTCCTTAGAAAAGTTTTGAGTGTACATTCGAAAAATACACACTCGAAAATACTCGAACGCTATAATTTAGCTTAAGAGGTGTCTATTTTGATTGGAAACATGCTAATGATTAGGACATGTTGGTCTATAGACCCACATGATCTTGATATTTTAGCCAAATTTTGAAGTCTAGGCCACATAAACAAGATTTTTCTACTTAGAGCAGTTTCGAGTGTACATTCGAAAAATACACACTCGAAACGACTCGAACGCTATAATTTAGCTCCAGAGGTGTCTATTTTGATTGAAAACATGCTATTGATCAGGACATGTTGGTCTATAGACCCACATGATCTTGATATTTTAGCCAAATTTTGAAGTCTAGGCCACATAAACAAGATTTTTCTACTTAGAGCAGTTTCAAGTGTACATTCAAAAAATACACACTCGAAAAGAATCGAACGCTATAATTTAGCTCCAGAGATGTCTATTTTGATTGAAAACATGCTAATTATCAGGACATGTTGGTCTATCGACCCACATGATCTTGATATTTTTGCCAAGTTTTGAAGCCTAGGCCTCATAAACACAAATTTTCTACTTAGAGCAGTCTCGAGTGTACATTCGAAAAATACACACTCGAAAAGACTAGAACGCTATAATTTAGCTCAAGAGGTGTCTATTTTGATTGGAAACATGCTAATGATCAGGACATGTTGGTCTATAGACCCACATGATCTTGATATTTTAGCCAAATTTTGAAGTCTAGGCCACATAAACAAGATTTTTCTACTTAGAGCAGTTTCGAGTGTACATTCGAAAAATACACACTCGAAAAGACTCGAACGATAAAATTTAGCTCAAGAGGTGTCTATTTTGATTGAAAACATGCTTATTATCAGGACATGTTGGTCTATAGACCCACATGATCTTGATATTTTATCCAAGTTTTGAATCCTAGGCCTCATAAACACAAATTTTCTACTTAGAGCAGTTTCGAGTGTACATTCGAAAAATACACACTCGAAAAGACTAGAACGCTATAATTTAGCTCAAGAGGTGTCTATTTTGATTGAAAACATGCTAATGAACAGGACATGTTGGTCTATAGACCCACATGATCTTGATATTTTAGCCAAATTTTGAAGTCTAGGACACATAAACAAGATTTTTCTACTTAGAGCAGTTTCAAGTGTACATTCAAAAAATACACACTCGAAAAGACTCGAACGCTATAATTTAGCTCAAGATGTGTCTATTTTGATTGAAAACATGCTATTGATCAGGACATGTTGGTCTATAGACCCACATGATCTTGATATTTTAGCCAAATTTTGAATCCTAGGCCTCATAAACACAAATTTTCTACTTAGAGCAGTTTCGAGTGTACATTCGAAAAATACACACTCGAAAAGACTAGAACGCTATAATTTAGCTCAAGAGGTGTCTATTTTGATTGAAAACATGTTAATGAACAGGACATGTTGGTCTATAGACCCACATGATCTTGATATTTTAGCCAAATTTTGAAGTCTAGGCCACATAAACAAGATTTTTCTACTTAGAGCAGTTTCGAGTGTACATTCGAAAAATACACACTCGAAAAGACTCGAACGCTATAATTTAGCTCCAGAGATGTCTATTTTGATTGGAAACATGCTAATGATCAGGACATTTTTGTCTATAGACCCACATGATCTTGATATTTTAGCTAAATTTTGAAGTCTAGGCCACATGAACAAGATTTTTCTACTTAGAGCAGTTTCGAGTGTACATTCAAAAAATACACACTCGAAAAGACTCGAACGCTATAATTTAGCTCAAGAGGTGTCTATTTTGATTGAAAACATGCTAATTATCAGGACATGTTGGTCTATAAACCCACATGATCTTGATATTTTAGCCAAATTTTGAAGTCTAGGCCACATAAACAAGATTTTTCTACTTAGAGAAGTTTCGAGTGTACATTCGAAAAATACACACTCGAAAAGACTCGAACGCTATAATTTGTCTCAAGAGGTGTCTATTTTGATTGAAAACATGCTAATGATCAGGACATGTTGGTCTATAGACCCACATGATCTTGATATTTTAGCCAAATTTTGAAGTCTAGGCCACATAAACAAGATTTTTCTACTTAGAGAAGTTTCGAGTGTACATTCGAAAAACACACACTCGAAAAGACTCGAACGCTATAATTTAGCTCAAGAGGTGTCCATTTTGATTGAAAACATGCTAATTATCAGGACATGTTGGTCTATAGACCCATATGATCTTGATATTTTATCCAAGTTTTGAAGCCTAGGCCTCATAAACACGAATTTTCTACTTAGAGAAGTTTCGAGTGTACATTCGAAAAGTACACACTCGAAATGACTCGAACGTTATAATTTAGCTGAAGAGGTGTCTATTTTGATTGAAAACATGCTATTGATCAGGAGATGTTGGTCTATAGACCCATATGATCTTGATATTTTAGCAAAATTTTGAAATCTATGCCTCATAAACAAGATTTGTCTACTTAGAGAATTTTCGAGTGTACATTCGAAAAAGTACACACTCGAAAAGACTCGAACGCTATAATTTAGCTCAAAAGGTGTCTATTTTGATTGAAAACATGCTATTGATCAGGACATGTTGGTCTATAGACCCACATGATCTTGATATTTTAGCCAAATTTTGAAGTCTAGGCCACATAAACAAGATTTTTCTACTTAGAGCAGTTTCGAGTGTACATTCGAAAAATACACACTCGAAAAGACTCGAACGCTATAATTTAGATCAAGAGGTATCTATTTTGATTGAAAACATGCTAATTATCAGGACATGTTGGTCTATAGACCCACATGATCTTGATATTTTATCCAAGTTTTGAACCCTAGGCCTCATAAACACGAATTTTCTACTTAGAGAGCAGTTTCGAGTGTATATTCGAATAATACACACTCGAAAAGACTCGAACGCTATAATTTAGCTCAACAGGTTTCTATTTTTATTGGAAACATGCTAATGATTAGGACATGTTGGTCTATAGACCCAGATGATCTTGATATTTTATTAAAATTTTTAAATCTAGGCCTCATAAACAAGATTTATCTACTTAGAGCAGTTTCGAGTGTACATTCGTAAAATACACACTCGAAAAGACTCGAACGATATAATTTAGCTCAAGAGGTGTCTATTTTGATTGAAAACATGTTAATTATCAGGACATGTTGGTCTATAGACCTACATGATCTTGATATTTTATCCAAGTTTTGAACCCTAGGCCTCATAAACACGAATTTTCTACTTAGAGAGCAGTTTCGAGTGTATATTCGAATAATACACACTCGAAAACACTCGAACGCTATAATTTAGCTCAACAGGTTTCTATTTTTATTGGAAACATGCTAATGATTAGGACATGTTGGTCTATAGACCCAGATGATCTTGATATTTTATCAAAATTTTTAAATCTAGGCCTCATAAACAAGATTTGTCTACTTAGAGCAGTTTCGAGTGTACATTCAAAAAATACACACTCGAAAAGACTCGAACGCTATAATTTAGCTCAAGAGGTGTCTATTTTGATTGAAAACATGTTAATTATCAGGACATGTTGGTCTATAGACCTACATGATCTTGATATTTTATCCAAGTTTTGAACCCTAGGCCTCATAAACACGAATTTTCTACTTAGAGAGCAGTTTCGAGTGTATATTCGAATAATACACACTCGAAAACACTCGAACGCTATAATTTAGCTCAACAGGTTTCTATTTTTATTGGAAACATGCTAATGATTAGGACATGTTGGTCTATAGACCCACATGATCTTGATATTTTAGCCAAATTTTGAAGTCTAGGCCACATAAACAAGATTTTTCTACTTAGAGCAGTTTCGAGTGTACATTCGAAAAATACACACTCGAAAAGACTCGAACGCTATAATTTAGCACAAGAGGTGACTATTTTGATTGAAAACATGTTAATTATCAGGACATGTTAGTCCATAGACCCACATGATCTTGATATTTCAGCCAAATTTTGAAGTCCAGGACTCATAAACAAGATTTGTCTACTTAGAGAAGTTTCGAGTTTACATTCGAAAAATACACACTCGAAAAGACTCGAACGCTATAATTTAGCTCAAGAGGTGTCTATTTTGATTGAAAACATGTTATTGATCAGGACATGTTGGTCTATAGACCCACATGATCTTGATATGTTAGCCAAGTTTTGAAGGCTAAGCCTCATAAACACGAATTTCCTACTTAGAGCAATTTCGAGTGTACATTCAAATAATACACACTCGAAAAGACTCGAACGCTATAATTTAGCTCAACCGGTGTCTATTTTTATTGGAAACATGCAAATGATCAGGACATGTTGGTCTATAGACCCAGATGATCTTGATATTTTAGCTAAATTTTGAAGTCTAGGCCTCATAAACAATATTTGTCTACTTAGAGACGTTTCGAGTGTACATTCGAAAAATACACACTCGAAAAGACTCGAACGTTATAATTTAGCTCAAGAGGTGTCTATTTTGATTGAAAACATGCTAATTATAAGGAAATGTTGGTCTATAGACCTACATGATCTTGATATTTTAGCCAAGTTTTGAAGCCTAGGCATCATAAACACGAATTTTCTACTTAGAGCAGTTTCGAGTGTACATTCGAATGATACACACTCGAAAAGAGTCGAACGCTATAATTTAGATCAACAAGTTTCAATTTTTATTGGAAACATGCTAATGATCAGGACATGTTGGTCTATAGACCCAGATGATCTTGATATTTTAGCAAAATTTTGAAATCTAGGCCTCATAAACAAGATTAGTCTACTTAGAGCAGTTTCGAGTGTACATTCGAAAAATACACACTCGAAAAGACTCGAACGCTATAAATTATCTCAAGAGGTGTCTATTTTGATTGAAAACATGCTATTGATCAGGACATGTTAGTCTATAGACCCACATGATCTTGATATGTTAGCCAAGTTTTGAAGGCTAGGCCTCATAAACACGAATTTTCTACTTAGAGCAGTTTCGAGTGTACATTCAAATAATACACACTCGAAAAGACTAGAACGCTGTAATTTAGCTCAACCGGTGTCTATTTTTATTGGAAACATGCTAATGATCAGGACATGTTGGTCTATAGACCCAGATAATCTTGATATTTTAGATAAATTTTGAAGTCTAGGCCTCATAAACAATATTTGTCTACTTAGAGAAGTTTCGAGTGTACATTCGAAAAATACACACTCGAAAAGACTCGAACGCTATAATTTATCTCAAGAGTTGTCCATTTTGATTGACAACATGCTATTAATCAGGACATGTTGGTCTATAGACCCACATGATCTTGAAATGTTAGCCAAGTTTTGAAGGCTAGGCCTCATAAACACGAATTTTTTACTTAGAGCAGTTTCGAGTGTACATTCAAATAATACGCACTCGAAAAGACTCGAACGCTATAATTTAGCTCAACCGGTGTTTATTTTTATTGGAAACATGCTAATGATCAGGACATATTGGTCTATAGACCCAGATGATCTTGATATTTTAGCTAAATTTTGAAGTCTAGGCCTCATAAACAAGATTTGTCTACTTAGAGAAGTTTCGAGTGTAGATTCGAAAAATACACACTCGAAAAGACTCGAACGCTATAATTTAGCTCAAGAGGTGTCTATTTTGATTGAAAACATGCTAATTATCAGGACATGTTGGTCTATAGACCCACATGATCTTGATATTTTAGCCAAGTTTTGAAGCCTAGGCCTCATAAACACGAATTTTCTACTTAGAGCAGTTTCGAGTGTACATTCGAATAATACACACTCGAAAAGACTCGAACGCTATAATTTAGCTCAACAGGTTTCTATTTTGATTGAAAACATGCTAATTATCAGGACAGGTTGGTCTATAGACCCACATGATCTTGATATGTTAGCCAAGTTTTGAAAGCTAGGCCTCATAAACACGAATTTTCTACTTAGAGCAGTTTCGAGTGTACATTCAAATAATACACACTCGAAAAGACTCGAACGTTATAATTTAGCTCAACCGGTGTCTATTTTAATTGGCAACATGCTAATGATCAGGACATGTTGGTCTATAGACCCAGATAATCTTGATATTTTAGCAAAATTTTGAAATCTAGGCCTCATAAACAAGATTTGTCTACTTAGAGCAGTTTCGAGTGTACATTCGAAAAATACACACTCGAAAAGACTCGAACGCTATAATTTAGCTCAAGTGGTGTCTATTTTGATTGAAAACATGCTAATTATCAGGACATGTTGGTCTATAGACCCACATGATCTTGATATTTTATCCAAGTTTTGAAGCCTAGGCCTCATAAACACGGATTTTCTACTTAGAGCAGTTTCGAGTGTACATTCGAATAATACACACTCGAAAAGACGCGAACGCTATAATTTAGATCAACAGGTTTCTATTTTTATTGGAAACATGCTAATGATCAGGACATGTTGGTCTATAGATCCAGATGATCTTGATATTTTAGTAAAATTTTGAAATCTAGGCCTCATAAACAAGATTTGTCTACTTAGAGCAGTTTCGAGTGTACATTCGAAAAATACACACTCGAAAAGACTCGAACGCTATAATTTAGCTCAAGAGGTGTCTATTTTGATTGAAAACATGCTAACTATCAGGACATATTGGTCTATAGACCCAGATGATCTTGATATTTTAGCTAAATTTTGAA